>NW_017728926.1:16450777-16456566 GCF_001723895.1 Crocodylus porosus
GGAAAACCAGTGCAACCGAGGGTCCCACAAAGAGGCAGGACCCTGGATTCCTCCCAGCTTTGTGCCTTCCTCGATCACATTCGGAGCACAACACACCTACAGCGTAAATGCAGAAAACCCACATCAAAGAAGGGGCCACTTAGACCCACGTGCACCCCCCTCCGTCTGGGTCTGGACAGCGTCTCACACAGCAGGGCCCTGGCCAAGGAGTGGGGCTCTGTGACGCTGCCATAACCCGCTGAATCCATCCTCCCTTCCCTCTCCTACCCCAAAGCCGCCAGGAAGTGGTGAAGCCGGAGGGCGGGCTCGCCTGTCAGGGTCGTGGAGAAAGCCGAACGGCTTCATTATCGAAACGAAAACGAATGTAATTGAAAAAAAAACAAAACGAGGGGGCTGGGGGGAGGCTGGATCTGACAGAATGAGGCAGGCCGTCAATTCTTGATTGACGCCCGACAGCTTCCCCCAGCTGTCACCGGCCTCCCACCCTGCACGGGCTAATTAGCAAAGAAGCAGAAGGGAAAGGGGTCTCCCCGGAGGATGCTGCCCAGGCAGGCAGACCATACCAGGTTGAGAAGCAGGGGTATGGCAGAGGATGGGGGGTGCAAACAAAGGGGGACCCCTGGTAGGATGTGTAATGACTGCGCTCCAGAAAACTAATGGCACCGGATCTGTAACACGCTTGTCTAGGCAATTAACGGGCCTCACGATGGAAGTGTTATCCCATCCATGGAGACGCTTGGGAGCAGGGGGGAGGGACCGAGACGCAAATCCAGGCTTTCCATCTACATCTGATCAAAAGACGGGCTTCTCTTCCATCCCCAGCTCCCAGCCCATTCACACCAAAGCAAACAGGGTCAGGCAACCTCCCCTACCGCTCCTTCCAAATAAAGGTCAAGGGTGGTTAGGAAGACCAGGTCAACCCGGCTAAAGCACTGAGCACTTGATACAGGGCAGGGAAGGATCCCATCCCTCCTCACACTTGCTGTACCCGAGCCCTGGCTGCTCACACCCTCCGCGACAGACTGCTCAGGACGGCCCCGGCCAGCGCTCTCTGGCATTATGGACTTCGCACAGCAAGAAACAGGGTGAGACCTTCCCCACTCCTTCCAGATCATGGCACACACCTTCCAGGCTCAATACAAGGGCTCCCTAAAATCCCATTGCCCTCCTGAGCCTTTCAAGCCCCCTCACTTTATCCTGCCCCAAGGCTGCCTCTGCGCTAGAAAAAAATCAAGCTGTTTTCCCTGTTAGCCTTGTTAGGAGTAGAAACAGAGCAGTTCACGTAGACACAGCTACAACCTCTGATGGCTCTAAAGACCCACAACTGGCCTCCTTCTAGGTCACCCGTTCAAATCAAATCCAAGGCTAAGATCTCTGGAAGCTCCTGAGGATGAGACGTCCAGCACTGGGATCTGAGGATTTACCTTTCTTCAAAACCTTGGGAAATCCCATGGCTTTCTATCCAAGCCAGAGGGTGGCCTATAGCTAGCAAGAGTGTCCTTAGATCCTAGTTCTTAGACCCTGCAAGCCTGTTCCTAGAAAGCAGGAGTCCAAATCCCTGGGGACCAGCAGGAATGTGCCCCTTGTTTGCAGCCGTATTTGAGAATAGAAGAAGATTCAACCGTCACAGAGGTGCAAAGTCAGGACGGAGGTATATGGAGGTGGGGGGTGACAATACAGCCAGGGTACTGGACCATCAGTGCTGCCCTAAATCCAGGTGCAAAGAACTTAAAGGAAAAAACCCCCAAACCCATCTCCTTGTTTGTAGCCCGTAGTTAATGCAAGCATTTCCTTGAGTCTGAGGCCTCCAACTGCACTGGCTGCTGTAAATTTTGTACTAATTAAACACATTACATTCTTTAAAAAAAAAAAATCAATCAATTGGCATGCAATCAAGATTCAATAATCGCTGCTGCCTACACCTGGACTCCCTGGAGAGGTGCAATTTAATGTGTTAATTGTCTTGGGAGTGGTGTGTTAGGTGTGTGTTAATTGAGGAGCCCAGGTGCCTTCTGGAAGGGGACTGGGGGCAGGCGGGGGTGAGAAAGCAGTGACATTCCCCCCAACCCCTCCCCCTGCTGAACAGCAGCCTCCAAAAGCAGCCAGAATTGAAACCAGACGTGTAGGAAGTGTCTCGTTAGCAGTAATTGCTTTGCAAGGATTTGAGGTTTCCCTTCCCTGCTACCGCTGGGGCAGCCTTTCCAGGAGCTGCTATGGGTTGGGGAAAAGGAAGGGGAGGGGCGGGGGGGGAGTGTTTCTGCTACACTTCTATTTCTACTGAAGCCAGGGAAAGTTTACTCAGGCTGGGATGGCTGCAGGCGGTGTCATGCCAGTGGCAGCAGATCGCTGCTTTGGTGGATTAGACTGAAAAAACTCATCTTCATCCTCCCCAGGCAGCTCTGATCCTGGCTAAATGACTCGTGAAATAGCCTCACAGCCATCTCTCTCCTCTCCTCCCTCCTTCCTACCACGGGGGGAGGAAGCAGGGGCTTGAGACGCCACAGGTCCAGCTCGGGACCCCAGATTACTCCCTCAGGGAATGGATGCAGGGGGAATAAAGCTGAGGAGCCAGTTTGGGACAGGGACAGGACCGCGGCTACCGTACAAGGGCCTTGGCACAGCAAGCAGTTCATCTCTCTAGTATCTATCTAGTCTCAGCAGCAGCTGGCACCAGATGTTTTAAGGGATGGGGGTGATTCCCCTCCCCTTTGGGCTTCACCTGCTCTGGAATGAGCCGCTCTCCTGTTCCCTGAAACGAGGTTTCTTCTCCCGTCATCACTAATCGCAACGTGGCGAGAGAGTCTCGCTTCGTATCTGCACACCGACGCCAAGTTCTCGGCTTCAGTGGCTTCCTGCACCACCGAGGCCCACCACGTAACCATCGTGGTGGAGAGAGCCCCTTCCTACATCCGTGCCATGGGTCTGTGTCATTCAACCTCCCCCTGTCACTGCTAGGATTCAGTCACCAGCCCGAGCACAGCCACAATAAATGACACTCCTTCCTTTCCTCATCCCATGCAGCCTCGGCCTTGAACGCCCCCCAAACGCCTTGTGGGAACCTGGCATCCAGGTTTTGTCTCTCAGTCGAAGCTCCACGGGGCAGGGCCCATCTTTCTGCTTTACGCCGTGCCATGCACAAAGAAGTCCAGGCCCCTGTCCTGCCCTGATGCAAAGTACAACCCGCTTGGCTCTCAAGACCCAGACAGCAGACCCTGACCCCAAGTGTCTCTTCAACTTATCCCCTGGGGCTCTCTGGAGAAAATGTCCCCCCCAGTCTTTTTATTACCACCTGTGTTGGGTACATCTTTCTTGTAATAGTGAATAACACAGTAACTCCCCTGTTGGACTCAGCCCTATTTATTTCTTGTGAACTGGAGGGTGTTTGCCACCATTGCACCGTGGGGTGATGTATGTGGGTGACACTGGCTCAGTGACTGCCCACGTGTGCCTGCCTGGACCAGGTGTCACTGCTCTATGCACCGTGGCACGAAACCAGGATTCGGGTTCCTGGGCCCTTTGGCGGATGGGGTCTGGTTTTGCAGCCAAGATGCCTCCAACCATCTAGTGCTAGCTCCCAGCCTCTGAGAGGTCTCCCCCAAAAGAACAAGCCGCGGGGGCACAACATTAGAGACCCCTTCTGTATGGCGCACACAAGCTGAAATGCAACCCGCACAGACATCCCCCACAGGGCCATCTGGTCACCCAAGGATGGTGGCAGGGTGAGTAACACACCTGGCTGCGGCTCCCGGAGTGTGTACGAGATGCCACCCTGAGTGGAAATGGGTATCTGGTCATTCAGGCTGGGGAGTTGTGATGCCAGGCATATCACCCTCTTCACCACCCTGCACCAACCAGGCCAGTCTGACAGCACAGGGGACCTCTGACTTTCAGAGTCCCGGAGGGCTGGAAGGATGGACACACCCCGTGTGTTTTTCCAGCATTATTATCTCCCCTTCCTGAAGCGCCCGTCACCATTGTGCCCAGATGTTCTCACGAACCTGAGGCTCCAGGCAGGGCTGCGCTCACAACAGGAGATGACTGCAAAATGTCAGTTCTTTCCATTCAGTCCCTCCCCTGGGTCCTGAAACAAAGACCCCGCTCTTTAGCAGAGATGGGCCGAGAGCAGCCGTCCTCTTAAGTAGCTATCGGGAGGGGAACAGAGTGAATCAAGTGTCAGGGGAGGAGCAGCCGCATAATTTTTGGTGCAGCTTCTATAATGGAGAGACTCAAGAGTCGCTCTTATCCTCTGAGCTACTTTCTCCACAGCCCCTTTTGCTCGTGGTATCTCTCTGCCTCGCGAGTCCAGCAGAGCTCGGATCACAAAGTCTCCAGGGCTAAGACAATAGCTGCTTATGTTCTCACAGAGCGCTGCTTTCTGGGATGAGGGCCAGGCCTGGCGGCTCTCAGCAGCGGGGAATAAAAGCCGTGTTTGTGCTGCGGAGCCCCTCTGCACCGATGCACGCAGCCCTTCGAGGGCGCCCCATCGGCTTGCCGGGGCTCGGAAACGGAACAGCGCACAGATGCTCCGGGCTTGGCGAGAGGAGCTGCGCGGGAGGGAGAGGGGGCCTGCTCGGAGAAGCGAGACGCACTAGTGGCAGCCAGCAAGATCCCGGGCGCGGACAGATGTGCAGCATGCCTCTCTCTTCAAATGTGGCTGCAAACAGAGGGCTGCAATCCTGCCGCGTGCCAAGCCGCCGAAGCCAAGGGGAGCTGATGATCAGCATCTGGTGGACCCCAGAGGGCCTCCTTCAAGTGGGAGTAAGAGGTTGGGAGAGGCTTATTCCCGAGCAGCTGGGGTAGGTGCAGTCTCATAATGGCTCGGCATGGTCTAGGCTCAGAGGAACTCCCCCAACTCTATACAGCCCATCGAGTGCCTGGCACAGGCAGCCACGCACGCAGCGCCCCTCCAACCATCAATCCCCTGGACATCCGACAGAGCTCACGTTCCCAGTGGGGCTCCACCTCTGGACCACTGAGCTCTTGCCTGCCATGGGTCCAATGCTGGGAGGTGCTGGGTACCTGCAGGCCCCACAGGAGATTCAGGGGATCTCCTGCCTGCAATCTCATTTGACCCCAGGACTCTTTCCTGCCATGGCAGGGGGTCGGACTAGATGATCTACTCAGGTCCCTTCCGACCCTAGAAACTGTGAAACTAGGATGAGGGCCTGTGGGAATGTGGGAGGGAGGGCTTGTCCTACCCCACACACCCCCTTCAGACCACTGGGAAAAACGTCATCCAGAGGCCAACATCGGGTGTTTGAACCATGCTACCACCAAACAGGCGTCGCTCCCGATCTCACACAATCAGGGACGTTCTCTGGCCTGGGAGCTGTCATGACCTGGCTGCATCTCCAGGATGGGCACTGCTCCCCTTGGGGGGACACTGCCTCAGCCCCAGGCGGCTGCCAGCTCCTGTTCTGCCCTGGCAAGGACTGACCCACCGGCCTGCATCACACTTGGTGGTCTCCACCCCACAGACGATCTCCACCCGCGAGTACTGAGGGAATTAGCTGAGGACATTGCAGGACCCCTGGCACGGCTGTACGAGCACTCGTGGTGCTCTGGTGTGGTGCCAGAGGACTGGAAGAGAGCCAACGTGGTCCCCATCTTCAAAAAAGGGAGGAAAGAGGTCCCAGGAAACTACAGGCCTGTTAGTCTTACCTCGGTCCTGGGGAAGCTCTTTGAGAAAGTTATCCAGGAGCACATCTGCGAGGGGCCAGCGGGGGAGATTATGCGTAGAGGCAACCAACACGGGTTCATTCGAGGCAGGTCCTGTCAGACCAACCTGG
>NW_017728926.1:16457219-16476677 GCF_001723895.1 Crocodylus porosus
GGGACCTGAACCTGTTCAGCCTCCACAAGAGAAGGCTGAGGGGGGACCTGGTGGCCATCTATAAACTTACCGGGGGGGACCAGCAGGGAATGGGAGAGACCCTGTTCCCCCAAGCACTACCAGGAGTAACAAGGAATAACAGCCACAAGTTGACAGAGAGTCAATTCAGATTAGACATCAGGAGGCGCTACTTCACAGTTAGGGAGGCTAGGATCTGGAACCAGCTTCCAAGAGAAATGGTGCTGGCTTCTGCCCTGGGGGTCTTTAAGAGGAGGCTAGATGAACACCTTGCCGGGGTCGTTTGACCCCAGTGCTCTTTCCTGTGCGTGGCAGGGGGTCGGACTCGATGATCTGCTCAGGTCCCTTCCGACCCTAGAACTTGACATGAGGACGGGTGCTGCAGCATGGGCCAGGGGGTGCCACAGAGATGCAGCAAGGCCCACTCTACTCATGCAAACATGACAGTACTTGAAAGGAATAGGTCAGACTCAGGCCCGGCTTTGCACACTGGGATTATTACCAACAGTAACGTCTACATGGGGCCCCTGTGCTAAATGATCAACACGCTCCACATGCCTCAGAGACACGGCAGTCTAAAGAAGCCAGACTAACCGTATCCCAGTGCAATTACCGTGGTAGCACTTTCCTAGTAGGGAAACCCTTATGGAAAGGGCTTATGTTCATTTGACTCCCCTAAACTGGCCATATTGCCAATTAACTCTCAGTGCTTTGCACATGTGTGCAGGCCGGTGGGGGCACTTCTAAATCCGATCTTCCTTGCTGGATCCTCAGTGCATGCAGCCTGGCCCCACTGCCTTGGTCCACGGTGGAGATGTAACCCGTCCTGAACCTCCTGCGCTCTGTGCTCAGATGCCAACACCCTGCACTCAGGTCACTGCAGTGCCACTTGCTGGGGCAGGCTCCAGGAAAGGGCAGACCAGGACTGACCGCTCACCTCCTGACTTCTGCCTCAAGTGCCGCTGTGGTGGAGACAGCATGACAGCTCCTTCAGCCATGGAAGCGCACCTCCTGCCCTCCAAATCCACCCAAATGCAGCTGCTCTGCCCCACTGTGCTATGTCCACATCCCATATCCCAATCAAAGGAATCCTTCCACTTTCAATCAGGGCTCAATCCACTTCCCGCCTCCCCTCATCCCTCTGTCATCACTGCTGCAGGCTGGAAGGACTGACTCCAGTGTCTTTAAAATATCCTTGTTTTACTGCCACCGAACAAAATGCAAATCAATTAATCTAAACCCCCAAACCGGCCCCTTTCTCTTTCTTTTCATGCAGCTTTAAAGTTGCTTTTCGACTGTCCTGAATAATTGAAGTGAACATGAAAATTTAAAGTCTTTCAAGATTTCATTAAAATTCATTCTCTCTCTCTTTGGAGAATTGTCATTGCCGGAGACCCATGTAGGGCAGACGGCAGTGGCAGACGCCGCAGCCTGCCAGCGCTTAACTCCATTCTCCCTGGCTGGAGACAACCTGTCCTCACTCCTCGCTGGAGACCTTAAACTAATATTCTCCCGTGGCTGCTCCTCATCCCGCCCTGCTGCCCCCAGGCTCGCAAGCCAGACTGTGCCCCAGCATGGCTCTTCCCACCGACTCCCCTGCAAATATTTCCAAGCCCGCTGACTCCTCACGCCTCCCTCGCCAGCCACCCAGCTCCAACCTGCTGCAGGAGCAGATCAGCCTAATTGCTGATTGCATTAAGCTGGACTGACCTCTTTCTTCACACTGCCATGTTAAAGCTGCCTCTCTCTCTCAAGCTAATTCCAGGAAACCTTTATACAGCCCCAGAGACAAGTAGGGCACTGTCCAGGCTAGTGAGGGTCTTGCAGCCTTCGGTTGCGAGAACAGGCCCACCCCCTTCGAGAGAAAGAGTCAGAAGAAGCATTTCCACTGGGGAGGTTACTCCACAATAGGCCACTGTTTGGTGTCAGACATCTTGCCCACGAGGGTCTGGTACTGGTCATTGTTAGGAACTGGACTACAAGGCCGGGTTTGGCAATTCATCCGCTGGAGAACCGATAGCACAGGTAAGCCTGGAAAAAGGCAACCTGGTACAGGATACAAGGAATGGGATGACTCATAGGAAACTCTGAATCCAGCTCTTGGCAACTGCTCTGTTTTCCCAGAAAGCAGATAAGAGGCTTCCCTATCAGCTGGCGCTGTTTGTTACGGCCATTAACCTCACCCGGCCCTGGCCTATCTTTTTATTAAGGAGAGCTGCCTTGCCTAGGGTTTAGAACAATAAATCGACTCAACAATCCTGAGGCACGTGGAAGCAGACCCATTTAGCGATCTGTTTAAACTCTAACAGATCTCCAGGCTTTAGAGACAGACAGACATACCCTTGCAGTAGCTACAACTTGCAATCACTGCGCTAATGCATGGGAATCTTAAGAGCATAAAATAGTCTAGGAACACAAGTGGGTACAGTAATGCTAGAAACGGGGTTTCAGTTAATTTTTCCCTAATGTAGGGGCCTACTAAACTGGCTTGAATAGAAAGTTCAGTCGGTTTTCCACTTCCCTTTAGGAAATGCGGAGTTTTGTCCCTGCTGCAGAATACTGCGCAGTAACCCCCTGAAAGATCCCGTTCTCTACAAAAGTCCCTGGCCCAGAAACGAGGCTGAGGCTCCATCCTCTGCAAGCTGCTTCATAGCCCTGCGCCATTTTACATCAGCCGAGAATCTGTCCCAATGGGTTACGAGTAGCGTCTGAACAAGCCTCGATGGTTTCATCCCTAGTAAGGTCCTGAGGACCTTGGCAGAAGGAAAATAAAGTGAGAACATCTTTTTCTTTCATGTCACTGGTTTCCACTACAAGGATTCATTTTTCCTTGCATACTTTCTGGAATATCCCCCACTGTGAAAGGTGTTTTTAGCTCTACAAGGGCAGCACAATACCGGCAGAAGACCCATTCCCCCACCAAAGAACAAACTGAGAAGCTAATACATTTCCTTCTGGAAGAGGAGCTCCACAGGTGGACATGGGTGCTAGGAAAGAGGCAAGCAAGCATCATGTAGGTCTCCAGCTAAAGGGCTCCCCTAGAGCAGCTCCGTGCCTGATGGAGATCATGGAAATCACAAGCTTTCCGGATCAGGCCGCTCTAGCATCATGAGGAATCACGACAAAACCCGACACTCCAAGTCAGGCTTGGAGCCCTACTGCCCTCCACGCCATCTCAAAGGCCATGCCCATTCCCGCTCTTCATGCCACCAATTGCCTGCCCCCACAAAACCGCGACCGAGTATCTGTCATGGCACACTTCACTCTCATTTTGAGGTTGACTCCGCTACCCCAAGACACAGCCTGTCCAGTCCATCAAGGTGAGCCGGTATGGCCTGGAGAGCATGGGTACACCTAGAGGGAACGTCTTCCCCTACCTCCACCATCTGACACCAGATCCATCAGCCATTTCTTGCGCAGGAGCGGGAAATGATGAAAGATGTCTGATTCTTTCAGGCATCGTGTTGTATTTGAAAGCAGAGCATACATTCAAGAGACAGATGTCAGGTTGCAGGACATTAAGTCTGTAGTCGCAAGACACTGGAACCAGAAAGGGCCATTAGGAGTCGTTACTCAAAGAGGAAATAGGCTGAGATCAAGGGGCATTCACAGCCCATTGGGATGGAAGGTGCATTAGCCAGCTGCCCAAGGCACATAAACTTTTAGCCAGCAGGCTGGAAAGTATGTGCCCAACAAAGCTGGTAATGAGGCTTAAAGATCTAGCTAGTCTGGGCCACTGGCAGATCCATTTTAAAGCTCTGGAAAATGAAAATCACCAACCAGTTATCTATTAGTCATGATCCTGTGCATCCAGCCCCTCCACTCATTGCTCGCCACCCCAAATCTCTGCCCTGTGACCCAGTGAGTGATTCAGAAAGACAGGGTGGGAGACAAAGAGGCAGTGATTTGGAGATTCAGGTAGGAGAAGACGGTCAAAGTGCGGGTCTCGGCCACCGGCAAAGCTCTGCTTCTCCGGCTCACAGGGAGTCCCCAGGACCTGGCTCCACAACCCGGGAAGCTGTAGTCTTAAAGCAAGGCTCCTCCAAACAGAAGCCTGTTCCCAGGATAGGGACTAGCTAGAGAGACTCGAGTTGCAATGTCCAGAGCCTTAGTTCAAAAGTTTCTACACGTGCAGATGCAGGTTCCTCAACTCAGGACTTGCTCTTTCAACCCCCTTGCTGAGCACACACACAACCCTGGTGCCTGCTCCTGGGGTCTTGCTCTACCCAACCTGGAGTCGACAGAAGCAGAAAATGAACTAGACTTGAGTTAATTTTTGTCAGAGGTCCAAGCTGGGCCTCCTGCAGGATCTCAGGTCTTCTGCCCCTGGTTCTGGCTGGCCACAACCCTCCAGGTCAAATACCTTCTCAATGGCATGGTTATTTCACACCAAGGACAAACGAAGGAACAGTTTGCCTCCAGCGCTGATCCACACTGGTTTACTGCTGCACGGGCCAGAAACAAGGATACAGCATAGCATCTCCAGGGAGAGGCAGATCCAAGTTGCAGGATGCAATGGTACCCTTGCACTATGTGAGGTCCCACTTGCAGGTGGGACCTCACATGAATCAGTCTATGAATCCGCAGGCCCGACTCTTGAACAGGCCCAGCCTACCCAAGCGCCCCATCAGTGCCACTTCAACACCGCGATTCGGGACACAGACTTTCTGATGCATTTTGACGGCGCAGCAAAACGGCAGGTGTCAGCCCTACGGACTTTGGGCAGCTGGGTCCACGCACGGTACCCACAGCAGTGCCTGCCCACAGAACATGGGAACAGGTGCTCAGCGTGCTGCCGCCGCTCTGATTTCCAGGGCAGCGCCAGCTGGCAGGGATGGCAGGCTGTCCCATCTCAGACAGTGCCATGCTTTATAACCAGAGCCCCAGCCCTGGCCTGGTGTGTACAGCATAGAGCATGGCCACGTTGGGCTTCTGCAAACCCTGCATTTCCTATTCATAAACCGCCATCCAGTGGGAAGGGAATGGGAGCAGGTCCAGAAAGGGAGCAGCTCTGCATCACTGCCATGGTCAAATGCACTCCCATACCTTTTGCCCACCGCTCCATGTCCCAGCCACCCACATAGTGGCTCCTTCTTTGTGCCTCGGGGCAGGGGCTGGGGTAGAGTGAAAATGCCCAGAAGAGCCGGTCCCACCAGAGCGCACCTGCCCAGCATGCTCCTTTCCCTCCAGATCTCTGGCCTGCACCTCAAGGCCCTGCTGTGTGCCCAGAGGCTGATGGGCCTCTGCCCCCCACCCCGCAATAAACCCCATTCTTACCTGATGGGGAAGGATCCAGGCCCACAGAGAGGAGCGCACAGCACATGCAAGAGAAGAGAGCAAGAGGGGAAGGTTAGCTCAAGTGAAGCAGTATCTCCCCCAGACACCTCCCTGGCAGGACCCCCAGCCCACCCCGCTCTGGAAGACGACAGGGCAGGTGAAGGGAATGAAATGAGCCGGAGGATTACTTGCTTCCACACATAGCACCTCTGCGCTGCCCTAAGCTCTCCCCATAGGGTGATCCTGGGCATCCTCTAGTACAAGGCAGGGTGCCCTGGGCAGCCCACACAGGGGAGGGCCAGGCTGGCATCGGCAGCAGTGAAGGGGAGCAAAAGTGGCGTGGGGCTGAGGTAGCGGGCTCTCCGTCACGAAGGAATGGGAATTAGAGTCCCCTTACAGTCACACTTGTTGCCCCTTCTCCCCCCAAGAGGAAGCAGTGCCTGCCTTTGCGGGAACTTGCTGCTCCCCATGAAACAGGCCAAGCTAATTGCTTGATTGACCTGCCAGGGATCTTCCCATCCTCCCTCTCCCTGCCAAGCTGGCGTCAGGGGAACTCTGCTGATCAAAGCCCCCATTAAAAAAAGCAAAGGACCTGGATAAAAAGCACTGGAGGAAGCATGACCCCATGCATCCCCTGGGACTCCAGCGAGAGCCAGATAAGCATTATCAGCAAGGCAGAGGGCAGCAGCATCCCCTGCTTCCCATCAGGCAGCTGACAGCCTGGGACAGGCCTCACCTCCCGGGGATGAGCCGTGCCTGATCCCAGACCTGGAGGCGGCTGCCTGCACGCGCTGCCCTCCGGCAGCCGCCCAGTTTCCACCCGCTGCCCCTCCCTTCGCCGCTATGACCTCTATGAGAGGGGAAACACGTGGGCAGGGTTCAAAGCACCTGCCTTTCCTCTGTGGCGAGGTAGGACCCCCCCACAGGATATGACCCCCAGTGAAGGGCAGAGGAGATGGGGGCTTAAAATCACCCTGGGAAAACCCAGGGAATGAATGCACTGATGCCAGAGAGAAATGGGAGCAGCGCAGCTCAGCACTGAACGCTGCAAGGGGAACACAGGTCCCCATTGCCACGGCTTGCAGAGAGGCTGAACATGAGGCACCTGCACCTTTCTCCCCTCCAACTTACACCCCCGAAGGAGCCAGCCACTAATTGAGTGCTGCCAGAGAGCCCAAGCTAATGGCAATGCCAGGACATTCGCCCCCCCTGCGATACAAAGGAGCGGGCCCCTCTTTTTCCCATCCCAGACACAAAAGGTGCTATTAGTGTCGTGTTCGCCAGTGTCCTGCGATTTGTACAGTATTTGTCGAGGACCACAGAAGTCCTCTTTTGAGCTGTCTTCGTCCTGGTCTGTGACACACCAGAAACCGCCTGGATCCACAGTGATCTGGTCACAAAGGTTAAAAGCCACAGTGCTGTTTGGTGCCCAGCCACAATTTCAGTTGAGACTGGTATTTCTGGGGCCTCTACTTGTGTGAGCTGGGCTCAGCAGGTGGTTCCTGGAAAACAGATCCAGCTCCAAAAGCTGGATTTGAACCCAAAGTGGACACTCAGGCCTCAACTCGCCCCATGTCCCATCTGTTCTGTTCACTCCAAAAACCAGGTGGGTGCCAAAACCATCACTCTCCATCCTGAGATGTCATTCAAGCCAAATGGAGCAGGAGCCAGGCCAAGGTTGAAAGGGCCTCAGGAAGGGATAGTACCATGCATGATGAAGGGGTGCAATGGGCAGGGAGGCAAGAAAGCATGACATGCGTGCCTCTGCTCATGTTTCCCGTGCTGGTTTCTCTTCACACCTTGGATGCCTGTAAGTCTCCAGCATGTGTTTGGCAGCTGGAGGGTCAGTTTGGAGATAACCAAAGGCAGAAGTTCCCAGGAGCCCAGGCGGTGATGATCCTGGCTCGATCACAGGTCCATTTTGCTACGGGTGACTATATGTACCAGGTGTTCAGCTCACAACCCAGCCAGCAGCAGGCAGGTGTGGGGGAACACAGCAAACCTGGGGGCCTCAGACAGAGCACAGGGGCTGTCTGCCTCTAGCAGGACAGCCCCTCACATGCTGGACTTGTCTGTCCTGTACACGGCCCCACTGCGTGACTGCAGCCCAGCAAACGCACAAGGCATATGCTTGGGTCCCTCCAAGGGCCAGCATTGATCAGGAGAGGGCAAAAAGCCAAGGAAGTGCAACTGAGGCCTTATCCATACAGCTAGTGAAGAATCACAGAAAATTAGGGACCTCAGGAGGTCACACCTAGTCCAACCGCCTGCTCAAAGCAGGACCAGCCCCAACTACATCATCCCAGCCAAGGCTTTGTCTTAAAAGCCTCCAAAGATGGTGCTGGTCTGAGCTGCAGCAGTTTCATTTCCTAATGGCATGTGGTTTTAATCTCCTAAGTGGCCTGTGGTGATGCTGAAGGACAGGGCTGGGCCTTGCTGGCAACGCAAATCACCTGACCGGCTCACAGCCGGTGCGAGGAGAAGCCTAGATGCATGGCAGGCGCTGAGGTGTCTCCCTGCACTTGGCTACTGCTCCCCAAGGCTCAGGCCCATTATGCATCCTGCCTAGGAGACAGGGAACTACCCCCATTTTTACCAGTGGGGGAAACTGAGGCACAGAGTGGCAGAGGGGCTCACCCTTGGGTACCCAGTGAGGAAGCAGCAGAGCTGGGAATCGGCTTCCCAGGGACCTACCTCCCAGCCCTTTCCTGTGTCCTGTAGCATTCCCCGACAGCAGCTGAAGTTGGGGATGTTCAAAGGAAAACACCCTCCTCTTCCTTGCTGACGTTCGTGCAGAAGAGGTGCAAGCCCTCAGTCTGGTTCCCCCAGCTATCCTGTCCTTTTCCACAGGGGACGAATTATTACCCCCTTCTTCCCATTACGAATGGACCAAAGCCCTGCTCACCTAGTGTCCCCATCCCGACTGCACACTGCATGCACACTGCGCCCCGCGGGCTCCCCACCCCTGTAGGACAGGAGCTGCTAGGATTAGCTATTCTCTGGGGAAAGGAGAGACCTGGGACCCTGAAGAGACGAAGAAACAGGACACCCCCTGAGCTTAAACAAGAGGCCAAGCCACAAGGCAGCCAGCTGTTTCTGTTCGCAGCTCTGATTCCTTCCAGATGTGAAGCCTGGGAGCCAACAACTGTGCTCGGCCAGAGGGCCTGTGCAGAGAACAGGCCGTGGAGCAGGTGGTGTGGGCACCTCATCCACCTCCCAGGTCTCCTTCCTGCTATAGTATGGCCTTCTCCTGCCTCCCACGGACAATTCACGCGGGGAAAGAAGTGAGCGTGGGAGCAGCCTGATGGTTCAGTCTCTCCTCCCCATGGTCGTTTCTCTTGGGCCTTTGCCAGCTAGGAAGTGGCTGGTCTGTTCTCACGGGGTCAAGGATGACCTCCCCTCCTTCTTCCTTTTCCCCTTTGCTCTTTCCCACATGCTCTTGGTCGGAGACGGTGCTGTACTGAGGCCGGGGGAAGGGTAAGAAGAGAAGAAATGCTAGGGAAAGGGGTTAGGCATCACTACCAGGTCAGCTGTGGTTGGGAGAGGGAAGCAGAGGGGGCATCCAGGAGGCGCCAGGGCTGAGATATCCAGGTTACCCAGCCCAGAGAGGCAAGCCTTGGGTTCAAGCCCCTTCTTAGACACATTGGCTAAAAACAGTCCCCTCTCCCAGGGCAAATCCTTTTACCTTGGGATCCTACAAGTCCACTGGCCCACTGGGAAGTATTCAAGATAACACTTTCTCCAAGACAATCATTGCCATTCAAGCTGTGTGTGTCCCTGTTTTGATGGGAGTCAAATCCTGGGACAACCAGACCCGGGATAAATCTGTTTTTACCCATAGAGGAGTGAACAGAAGCAGGGGAAGCAGAGGCAGCGGGATAGGAAGCAGAGGGAGGGAGTGCAGACTTACAGAGACCCCTGGACAAAAGACCAGTGTTGCCCATTACCTGAAGAATGGTGTTTGTGCTCAAAAGCTTGCAGATAACTTTTTTTTTTCCCCAACTGTCTAATAAAATATATCACATCTACCCAAGGAACCTTGCCTGAAGAGCAGCGGGCGGCTGGACGAGACTCCATCTCCTGAGCAAAGCGCTCGGTGCCGCCTGCATTCAGGAGGGGCTGGGCACTGCTCCTGGAGCAGGAAGGGGTGCTGGGGCCTGGCGGCGTGCAGAGAAACAGCAGCAGACAGCTGCTACCCATGCTGCCTCCAGCGAGGGTTGCCAGGGCTGCTGGGCTTTGTGTACCGAGCAACAAGCTTTGAAGTCATATGCGAGGAATGCGCCCGCCTCTTCTCAGCCGAGCAGCGCAGGGGAGCTCGCATTCCTGCCGGCTACCTCTCCTCATCTGTCCCCTGGCCTGGAGGCGCCCACTCCCCTCCCTGCCAGCGGCAGAGCAGGTCCCTGCCTGGTCCGTGGTGGGAGAGGCAGGGAGCTGGGCAGCTTTGGTCTTGGAGCAGCTGTAACAGGCAGCTTGGGCTGTGCCTCCTGGATGAGCCGGGGATCCTGGGTTGGAAATCACTGCAGTGATCACTGATAATAAGTGTCCACGCTCAATGGGGTGGCTCACTGACCCTCTCTGGAGGTCAGGCAGGTATCCAGGTTGTAGCCGTATTGGTGTGGAGGCAAAAGGAATCAGAACTCGCGGTAGAAGTGATGGCTTCTATTAGACCAACTAGATTTTGGCAAAACTTGCAATTAAAGATTTTTTTTTTGCAAAAATTGGTCTAATAAAAAGTATCACCTCTCCCATGAGTTCAGATTCCTCTTTGGAAGTGCGGCGTGGAGTTGCAGCAGGGGCACCTGAGAGGAGCCGATCCCCCGCCGTTTGCTGGGGATCTTGGGTCTTGCTTTATAAAGGGGAGCCGGCAGGTCTACTGAACAAGGCACTGAGAGTCGGGAAACCCACTTTTACCAGTGGCCAGAAATGTCCTCCCTGCCTGCTTCAATTATGTTGGGTGGCTAATTGGTCCCCAGCAGTGGCTGGATTTGGGCTGTGACAGGCATATAAAGGCCATTGCTTCCTTTATGGCTGTTACTCTGCAGGTGGGTGCTGTAGGCGAAAGGCCACGAGACAACCCTGTTCCTAGACTGAGTGAGATGCCAAAGCTCAGCCCTGCTCTGGGGAAGAGGACTGTATATGTTTCAGGCCCAAGGGGCCAGAGGGAAGGTTACTGTGCAGAAGAAGGACATGCATGTGAAGCCTGCAGATCCCAGCCCCTCGTGGACATCCGTGTCCCATTGCTTCCATGTCCCTGGAGGAAGTCTGTGAAGCAGCAGACAAGCGACTGGTGCAATGAACATTTCCTGCACTGACACATCACCAAGAAGCAACTCTGCCATGCCCCCCCATGCTAGGAGAGGCAGTGCCTAGAGACCCCAGCCATGGGCCACGAGTCCTGGGGCTGCCTGCCGTAGGAAACCACAGCACCCAGTCCCCAACAGTTTCCCAGCTGCTGACTGCTGTAATAATTGGTCTTCCCAACTGGCAAATGGGATAGTACTCCCCTCGCTTGGCCCTTTACGACAGGTTGTAGGCAGATGGAACAAGGATCCCATCTTCATATCGAAGCAGTGCTGTGCATGAAGCCCTCTTCCAATCCGGGCCCATAAGTCCCACCTGAATAAATAGTCTTGTAGCTGGGGAAACTGAAGCACGGCTTATGAAGCTGGGGTAGAACGCAGGTGTCCTGACTCCCAAAGCCCTGCCGCTTCCCTCTTTACACACACGCACACGCGCGGGCACACACCCCTCCCCGCGGGGCTTGTTGCTCTTTTCACCAGGCTGATGCTCCTTTCTTCCCTGGCCCAAGCACCGCAAAAGAGCTCCGAGGACCCAGTGGCCCGGCAGCCCAGCAAGTGCGGCCCCGTCCCCAGAGCCTCTCATTGTGAGCAGGGTTCAAGCCACGCACCCCTTGACCTCCTGGGGCTGAACAAAAGCCGCCTCCCTGCTTTTCTCCAGGGAAAAGCGGGCCGTTTGTGAAAGCCTCCGGGAGGCCGCATCTGCTCCGTCCAGCTGCTCCGTCTCCTGCCCGCCCCATTAGGGAGCCAGCGTCCGCGGCAGAGGGACCCGAGCCACCGTCGTGAACATCATGTCCACCCCCCTCCCCACGGAGGGCGGGGGAAGAGTCCCCTCGGGAGAGGCAGTGATTTCCCAGGCAGCGCTCAGCCCTCCCTCAACAGAAGCCTTTGTATCCATGGGGCTCTGCTGCTGTTTCTGCTTAGAGGCCTCCCCTGCCGGGCTGCCCTCCAGCAGGGAAAGTGACTGATCTCTCTCGAGTGCAGATAGGAATGGTATGTGGCTCTGGTAACAATGCGCTCAGGCCTGGCACCCTGCCACTGCAGGCCCTGCCGTCCCTCCCCACTGCTCCCAGCACACACCGGGAGGATTCTCCGGCTCCGCGCCGGCCCCCCTCCACAGCCTCTCATGGCCCTCCAGCGAGAGGCAATGCCCTCCCTGCTCCCAGAGAAATAAACAGGACTTCGTGTTGCATAACGGACCGATACGAAGGTGAAAGAGCTGCGGTCCAGGCTGCCCCGTGGGCAAAAGGCTGGATTGGGCACAGTCCTGCCATCCCACGGCGTGGGGTGAGATGGGGAAACGGAGGCACGGGGTAACACCCAAGGCTATGCAGAGAGCCAGTGGCAGAGCCGGGAATTGGAAGCAGGGCTGACTGATTAGGGAAGGCCCCTGGTGTTTTCAGGCAGCCCTCTGGGTAGGACAGATTGGGGGGGCGGGTTGGGCAGCAGATGGGAGCACCTCTCAGGAGCAGGAACCCCACACAGATTTTGGAGCTCGCAGACGCCTCCAAGAAAGCAGGCAGAGTCTGTGCAAACCCCCACACAGGCCTGCAAAAGCCAGGTTGGTCCCCCCTCCAGCCGCTGGCAGGGAGTGAACCAGCTAAGCCAGGCCTGCTAGATCCTTCGGCCAAGGAGGCCCTCTCTGTCCTGGACTCTATAAGGCAAGTTGCTAGGTGGCCCCCAGATCTGAGCAAAGCCCATAAATCACAAGGCACAACGTGCAGGCAATGGTCAAGTGGGTGAAGTCTCTGCTCCATTTGTCATTTGGCAAGGAAAGAGCTGCACATGAGCCTCCCGACTCAAGCCAAGCTGTGTCCTGCCCCGCTACCCTTCCTCAAACACCCCAGCCCCTGCATTTGCCCTGCAGAGGCTTGCAGGGTCTGGCCTTCCAGGGCCCAAAAACTGCCAGTGCCTGAGAGCACAGGGGACCCCTGTGCTGGAGATAAGGTGCAAGGGGAAGATTTCCCGCTGCCTGTGAGCCAGGGGAATGGAGGAGCTGCCAGCATCACTTGTGCCCAGGGTACTTTAGTCACTGGAACAGCGATCCCTTGAGTTAGTAGCCTTAGGCAGAGCACTCGGCTTTGCCCCCAGAAGGCCTCTCCGTTGGCTTGCGATCCTGCCCAGCGCGGCCAGGCAACACGCTTCTGCCCCAAAAGCAAAAGAGTTCAGTTCACCGGGGACAAACTCAGGAGCCAGTGAAGCGCAGGCCTGTTAATAACACCTGGGCAGCGAGGCATGGCGCAGGGCTCCGCTAGCCGGGGAGCACACGCAGACAGCAAGCAGCTGGTCTGCCAGTTTGAGATTACTGAGGGGTATGAAGAGGGTCTTCACCTTGCATGACCTTAGCACTGGCACTTTCCCACCACTAGATCTGCTGGATAAAGGCCTCCTGCCAACCAGGTTGGGAACTTTTTTTTCCAAGGGAAGCTGATGTGCCGGGCAGCCACAATGAAGAGGTGCTCTGGGCTCCAATAATGCAGCTGAAAGGACACTGCAGCCCACAACTACAAGGCACCAGTGAAAACATGGGCTGGGGTTTTCTCCTTCAGCAGACTGCAGCTGGCAAGGATTCATTTGCCCCAAATCATCCCTTGAGAGCAGGGTCTCTGGCTGCAGGGCTGGTGGCAGTGGAGCCGCCAGCTCTGGACCCACAGGCCCCACGGAGGGCAGGTGGGGAGGCTGGAAGCAGCTCCATCCAACACCTCCGGAGCCGGCGGCAGAGTCAGTAGAAAGGCTCCTCCTATCCCTCATCAGATGCATTCCTCCTCACAGCCCCTGCCACATGCACTGGACTAGTGAGAGGCCTCAGGGGACTGAGAAGGAAGTGTCACATATGGAAAAATAAGGGAGAGGCTCAGACACAAAAAACAAACCCCAGCCAGTCCACTGCACTGGACACTGCAGGGATACACAGCCAGGAAGCAGCAGCCGCCAGAAGGTCCCCGGAGAGCGGCAGGCTGATTTGCAGAAGTCCCACGGCTGGGATGCCAGCCCACACGCCGGCTCTGCTGCGCACCAGACGGCAGCATGGCCCGAGCATGCGGGACAGGAGTGGCCAGAGCTCTGCCGAGGCCTGTGGCTGTTCCCACATTAGGGAAGAGATCCCAGCGCCCTCGGCTTGCAAGGGGCAGGGCTGGGAGGGGGCAGCTGCCACAGAACGCTGATATCAAAGGGCTGAACTGGAAGCTACTGGGAAAGCAAAGTCACTGGGGGACTTGGCACCTTTATCCAGACACCTCTCCTGTGCCCACGCTGCCCAGGGCTGCGTCACTGGGAGCCTGCCCTGTCCAGAAGGTGCAACTTCTATCTGCTGTTGTTCAACGACTGATCATTTAGGGCCTGGCCCCACAAGCCACTAACCACCAGTCATACCCATCAGACCAGTTGCCTTTGCCTGCCTTGATGGAATAAGGTTGCTTCAGACCAGCTGGCAGGGACTTACATGGGGACAGGCATCCCCAACCCAGGGGCATAAAGCTTCCCCAGCAGCCAAGAGCTTTACTAGCCAACAAAAGGAGACGGGGGCAGAGCAGCACATCACAGGCTCTCCTAGAGGCAGGTTAAATTCCAGCTGACCGGCCCCATTGCACAACATAAGCTGATTGCGCTCTGGAGATTTCAAGCAACCTCTCATCTCTGGGGCTGAACATCTGGATGATGTCCCAAAAGCAACTGAATAAAACTAGAGCCAGGGGAGAGAGGAGGAGGAAAGGGGCCTATTCTACCCAGGCAGGGTCCTAGGTAGTCTGCTTAGTGTTTGCACGGAGATATGATGCTGGCAGCAGGAACCCATTCAAGCGCTGTCGATGCCTTGGAGTGTCAACCACAGCGTAACACAACCCAGGCGCCCAGCAGCCTGTGGCCAGAGCGGGCAATCGCAGTTGGGTGCGTGACATGGAGCAGCCTTCCCAGAGCTGCTTCCAGGACTCCCTGCCAAGCGTGACGGTCTTGGAGGCCAGGATTCGACCTCTCAGGAAGTGAGACTATTCAGTCATGCAGGAGGCTGATAATGGAGAGTCAAATGGAGCCGGCCCCTGCCCTTCGAGTGGGCTACAAGTTGGGACCATCCCAGCTGCTAACAAGCTCCAGGAGGGTTTTCTAAACTACCTCCGCCGGGGTGATGGAAAGGTGTACGTTTTGGGGCAGCTCCTTTGTGCTAGCAGCCTCTGCCACTTTTCCTACGCTACTCCCAAGGGTGTCAGCCCAGTGTGTAGACTAGACGCATGAGTCTGCGAGTGCGTGTGTGGTTTCTCAAATGACACTCCTACCCCATCTGGAATAAAACAGCAAACCTGGCCAGCGTACATTTTTAAAGGGAAAGCTTTTCTTCCTGCCCACAGAGCAGCAGTGAAGCCCTGGGGTGATGACGGCTGGTGGTAGGAAGGTCTGGTTAGGGTGTCTAAAATTATCCAGATCTCTTAAGGGCTGGGCATCCTCCTTGGGCACCTGAAGGTTGAAGGGGAAAAAGACCTCCCACCTCCAAGAACCACTCCACCCCTCAAGCCTACAAGCCCACGTAAGTCTGTACCCAAGACAGAGCGGCTACCACCAAAAAGCATCACCCTGTTCCTTTGGGTTTTTTCACCGTCAGGGCAAGGCACTATCTGACTGACACTTCCCTCCAGTCAGGGTTGGAAGCTGGGTTTGAGGGATGCAGACTTGTCCTAGGGAGGCAGAGGCATAGAGGGAGACCAGCCATACCCCACCTGACAGGTCTCTTTACTAGGCGTCACACTGCTATAGCCTGCGGGCAAGTAAGGAAACTAGAAGAGGACTCAATCAGTTGATTTCTCGAGGGATTTGGAAAGTGATAGAGATCTCTTATTTCCCTTTGTCCGCTCTGACTTGCTTCAAGCCCCATATCAGAGCTGCCACGAATGGGCTCACGGCCAGGAAAGACCCTTTGGAGCCAGTTCAGCAAGACTATCCTCAGAGGAGCCAGAACAACTCCCTGCCAGCCTCTGCTCACCAGGACACGCATACCCCTCCAACGAGGTGAGCTCTAATAAGGCCATCAGCTGTGACCTCCACAGGGTCATGCTCCGTGTTTCTACGGGCCACCCAGCCAGCCTCGGCAATTTTAAATAAACGCTGATTTGTGCAATTCCAGCAAGCACTTGGGTGTCCTCTTGCCCCTGCTATGCCTGGCCACTCAGCCTGTACGATCCTGTTCTCCCCTCACTGAACTCCAATAAGAGTCCATCATCTTAAATAAAGTCACTCTGGATCAACCCCAGCATCAGTGAGACTCTATCCCAGTGGGTTTAATCCCAAGAACAGGAGGGAGAAGTGGAAAGGGACCCGAAGAAAGGGAAGGTAGGCAAGCTGGCGTATGACTCCAGCTGGCTGAGAGTCAGGGGGACAGAATTGAGGGCTGATTGCAAGAAGTTATCAGCTTAAGGAAAACATTTCAAGCCTGGGTTTCTTTAGATTTTTCTCCTGCTCGGGTGCCTGGCACCTGGGTCTCAGCCAGCCCCAGCACGCTCCATGCACTGGATTTCACAGACGGCTGGTGTAAGATTATAAATGGACCCGTCGGCATCAGTCGCGTGACACAGCCAGGGCTGCACAGAGGCAGGGTTCAGGCCAGACATGGGAAAGATGCGGAGAAGGTGTGCGCTGGGAGCAGCGCCGTGATCCCTGAGCTGCTCTAGATTGGTGCTGAGGCCGTTCTGAAGCGGGTCCCCAGCCCTCAGGACCTCAGTCCACTCTTGACGTAAGCTCCACGCTGCTGCTCTACTAACTGCCCCGATGGCTACAAGTAGCGGGGCATTCCCAGCCCCATGTGAGCGCCCAGCCAGCGCTGGGATAGGTTGGTGCGGGCAACAGACTGACCGAAGCGGAGTTCAGCAGGATCACGTGGAAGAGATCGGGGGGCGTTGGATGGAGCAGGGCTCTACACAGCAGTAGAAATCCACAGATGAGCTCTTGGGGTCAGGCAAGGGAACCACAATCTACATCTGTGTGCTCACGAGGCTCCAGAGAGCTGCATGCTTGGCTAGCAGAAAGATTACAGCAAAGCACTCACGAGTTACAGCACCTAATGCCAGCTCTGAGAGCCAAATCCCGCTTCTCTGGAGGTTTTACCTTTTTTTGAAGGTCACACTGGCTGGGCTGGGGAGAGGGCAAGAGGGAAGTAGCCTGGCATGGGGACTGCTTGGATCCAGTACTGCCAACCCTTCACCTGTCCACTCACCTCACCCTTGCACAACAACTAGAGATGGACAGCATCCAGAAAGAGCTTTTCAGCCAGGAGAAGCATTGCACTGAATGCAAATGCCTCTTTGGACTATCCGGTGGTGGTGCCCACAGCACACCCAAAAGCCAAGGGCACCAAGGGAGCAAATCAAGGAGAACACAGGGAAGGAACTAAAGGGGCAAACATGAATTTCCTCTCTCAAATGCAGTCACGCCTGGAAGGAGGGGTTTGATAACAGTGCAGGAGTCACCTCCAAAGACTCAGGTTCAAATCCTGGGCAGGTTTCAAGCTGTATGAACCACGTGATGATGATCAACCAAGACTCCTGCCCTCATTCCTGCTTGGAAGGCCCCCACCTGCTGTAGGCCACGTCAACAGCTGTACGGTGAGCAGAGGTGGCATGAAATGTACTCATGCCGTGGTATGCACAAATTCTCCATGGCTTCTGAGTCTCCAAGCTGCATTCAAGTGTAGCGAATGCTGTTCCATGGGTTCCCCCGCAGATGCTCTGGAGGAGTTTAATGGGCTGCAATCATCTGACTTGCTATGCACAGCTGTTGCCTGTCCGAATACCAAAGAAATGCATGCTTGACCTTTGGTACGAGGGTAAGCGGGGGTCTCAGCAACAGAAAGATGGGAGGAAAGCTAGACTACCTAAGAGCTTCCAGGGAAAGCTGTGTCTGAACAGTTTAAGCAACACGGGTTTAGGTGGTGAGCTGCTCTGGGAAGGTTAGGAAGTTATAAGGACCTTTGGGCTTTAAAACAAAGAGACCCTTAAATCAGTCCAGCAACTGAGCGTCTGAACCTGCTGGGTAAGCTTCAGTCAAAATCCTCTCCTCCCAGGACAGGCTGAAGTACCTCTCTGCCGTTTATTTGTTGCGTGGCACCTTACAGAGGAGCCACGACTCCTATGCTTCATTGGGAGTCACTGATCAAGTGTGGGACAGTCCCCTAAGAGAACAGACCCTGCTCCCTCGGAGGGTTTCCAAAACTTAGACAAAGATATTAGAGGTGACTGTCTCCATCACCGATTGCTGCCACTCTGCAATTCTTTCTGAGCGAGGCACTTGCATCATGTTATGCGGCAAGACTTGCCCCTTCGCCGCCTCTGTGTGACTTCCCTTCCTTCTTGCACTGTGTTGCTAAAAACTAGGAGCATGGGATTTGTAAGGACCCCCAAGGTGATAGGTCCCAGGTGAAAGCACAAGTACTGAAATAAAAGGAAGTGTCCCCAAGAGATACCCAAGGAGGCTGCCCAGTCTCTAAAAGATTTGGGTAATTCTAGACACCCTAACCAGACCTTCCTACCACCAGCCATCATCACCCCAGGGCTTCGCTGTGTGAGCAGGAGGAAAAGCTTGCCCTTTAAAAATGTACGCTGGCCAGATTTGCTGTTTTATTCCAAGTGGGGTAGGAGTGTCATTTGGGAAACCACACACGTGCTCACACACTTGTGTACATGCCGGGCTGACACCCTTGGGACCTGTGTCGGAAAGAAAAGTGGCAGAGGCTGCTAGTATAAAGGAGCTGCCCCAAACTTTCCATCACCCTGGTGGAGGTAGTTTAGAAAGCCCTCCTGGAGCTTGTTAGCAAATAAACCCAGGAACCTGAGCCACCCTCAGAGTCAACAGCAGAGATGGGGAAAAACACTCCACTCAATGGTGCTCTGATAACTCCCTGGGTTTAGTTTAAAATCTCCCTGCCTGTGCGGGGTGGGGCGAGAGACCAGGAATCAAAAGACCTGCCTTCCCAGGAGACAACACAGGGAGAAAAAGCTGCTTGGGAGGGGAAAAAGAAAAAAAGTAGATCAAATTTGTCTGAAAACCGCAACTTTAAATCAGGGAAGACAATCTTGCTTATGCTGTGCCACATCAGACAGACAGCTCTTGCCAGAAGCCTCTGCAGAGGGCTGTGGGGAAAGAGCTGAGAAGTTTGTTATTTTTATTTTTAATAAATGCTTTGAGATTCATACAGGTGTTAGTGGTATTAGCTGGTTGAGAGCACCGTTAGGTTGCCCCTATAATGGGGGATTAACCCTTGGTGAGCCTCCAGGTGATGCAAACTTGCTTGAAATCAGATGGCAAACCACGGTCTTGCTCACGTCCAGGACAGCCTGGCTCTGGGGAGGCCACAACGGATGCTGATGCTCAGCCCAGACAAGCCCTTCGTTCTGCTCCAGGGGCATTCACTGATCACCAGGAGAGACATCATCAGGAAGACGTTTATTCCACACTCTAGTATTAAACAAGGAGCTTCATCTTATAGGTGTTTATACGTCCACGGGAACCACCAGCATGGATCCCTGCCGGCACCAGCAGGAAACAAGAGGGGTTCATGGGGATGTCCCAGGGTACAGGAGTCCTTACATTTTGATCTCGCTAATGGTGGAAGGAGAAGCTAGGCCAGCCAAGGCTGGCGCACGCAGTAATTAAATCAGAAAACTCAGCCTCTGCAGCAGGGAGAACGTCTGGGAATTGTCGGGTTCTTCAGATGCAAAAATCAAACGTATCTGGGATTCTGCGCCACCTCCTCTCACAACTTATTGACTTCAGAAGTTGGGAACTCACTCAGGAGTTGAGGGAGAGTGAAGGAAGTCGACACAAATGGCATTTGCACAGACCCCACCTCCCCGCGCTAATTACCCAGGCGCAGCTCACGCGGCCGGCC
>NW_017728926.1:16477205-16486165 GCF_001723895.1 Crocodylus porosus
CCTCTCCCTGGTCCCCTGATGCTGTTGCACAGACAAAGCAAGATGTGGGGCTCTGTTAACCTGTGCTGCAGTAGAAATAGAGAATAGGAAGGGCGGCAAGGCAGGTCAGGAAGCCGAGGCCCACGGCTGTTCTCAGCAGAAGGCAAAAAGAGGGCAGAAGCTGCCAGCTGAGGCAGGTCCTTTAAGCCTCTCCCTGCACACGCAATGCACCATCCCCACACCCCACCTCATGCTGCCCTGTGGCTACAGTAATTTTCTCAGCACTGCAATCTGTCTTCAAGATGCATTAACTCAAGGCTCCCCATCTGCAGCGATAAGACCCTTCCCTGTCTCACGTGCCTTTAATGCACTAGAGCCACAAGTGGTTCTCCAGCTTATCACCTGTAGCTCTCGGCAAAAAAATCTTACCCAGAGTTTCCTTCACTGCTTGCATCTCACTTGCAATCCTGACCCATGCAACCCACGTGCTATTAATATTAACACGCTGTCCTCTTTCCATAATAACGTAAGAACTGCCATTAACAGGGTCAGACCTCAGATCCGTCTTGCCCAGTATCCTGTGTCATACAGTGCAGAGAGCGGATGCTGAAAAGGAGGATGAACAGGGTCTGACCAGGGTTTTTCCCACTGTTCCTGTCCCATTTGCAGCCGCCAGCATTTGAGATTTTAAAAGCTCTCATTCAGAGGCTGTCCCCCCAGCTCCCATGTTCGATAGCTAACAATGCACCTTTCCGCCAAGAACTGGTCCAATCCCTAAACTGTCAGCTTCCACCACATCTGGTGGCAATGAGTCCTGCACTTTAATTACACGCAATGTGAAAAAGAACTTCCTTTTGTTAGTTTTAAACTTACTACATAGTGGTTGCATTTTCTGACCCCTAATTCTTGCATTGTGAGAGAGAGTAAATAATAAATCCCTATTTACTTTCTTTTAGTCTTTGGTAACCCCTAACCATGTCCCTCCTCAAGCATTTCTTTTCTAAACTGAACAGGCCTGGCCTGGTTAGTCTCTCCTCATACAGAAGCTCCTCTGTAGCCTTAATCACCTTTGTTGTCCTGTTTCTTCTGCAGCATGCTTGCCATAGTTCACCGGTGGGGGTATATATTGCTCTGGTTTGTTCCTTAACACCGATGGCTCACATGGCTCTTGAACAAGGCATGATAGCGTGCCACCAAAAACTTCCCACCATGACTGCCCAGTGCCACTTTAGCAGAACCCGCCCCGCAGAGTGCACGTGAGCCTGGGCGGATGAGACACAGCACTAGGGTGAAGTGCACAGGGCAGGGGAGGGGGTAATATCCTGGGCAGGACTGTTCCCATCGCCCTGCCTGTAAGGCCTTGGAAGCACTGTGCACCGCGCAGCTGTACAGACCTCGAGCTCTTGGAGCAGCATCTTGATGGAGCAGACAGGCAAAGGGTGGGAGAAAGGGATTTACTGCCCCCATTTGGGAGCTCAGGGGGAATTAGTGACTTCCACATGGCAGACCCAGGAAAACTAGCCAGTCCTCTCAAGTCTCAGCTCAGTACCTCAGGTTTTGACAGCAGCCCTCCTGACTTGTGAGCACCTCCTGATGCTGTTTGCAATTACAGAAGAGCAGGGCAGCTTGCACAGGGAATGAAATGAAATGCATAGTCGGCTGTGATTTCAGCAGCCTGGCACACCAGGCCGGCCTGCATGAGTGTACCTACCTTCTCACCTGGGGAAAACCCAAGGGCACAGCGGGTGAATTGTTGCAGGGCTCTGTGCTGAGGAATGACTGTGCAAAGAATGATCCCTGCAGGTGGAGTGGGGCAGACAGCCAGCACGGCAAGCTCATTTCCAATGCCAGCTACCACACTGTGCCCCAGGCTTCAGTTAAGCTGGCAAATGAGGCTCTTCTCTCCTGGACAGGGAAAGCTGCCACCTACTCAGTGGCTGCGTCTACATGAGATGCTGACTGCGCAGTTGTTACACACAAGTTGCATACACAAGTACTAAATAACCGCTCGGTAGCAAGAGTTACTGCTTGGTAGCAGCCCCAAATGGCTTTTTGGTGATGTGGACTGAGCAGTAGCTCGTGACTATTGTGCATTAGCGTCATGTCACACGATGCTACTGCGCAGCCAGCGTCTCGTGTAGATATACTTGTGTATGCATGGACCGGATGAAGCATCCTGCCAAGGTCCCACTCCGGGCTTTGAAAGGCGTCTCAAGCATCAAGCCTTCGCCTCCTAATCCTCACCAGCAGCAGGGAAGGCACAAGAAGTGCAAAACTGCTGCAAATAGAGGCAGGCTCCCCAGCAGACATGTAGGCCATTGAGCTGTTGCTATTGCCACACATGCTTTGGGATGAATTCAGACTCCCTCTCCCTTTTTCATTACCAAATACTCAGTGTAAACAGCCTAACTCTCCTGGATGTGGATAACTGGGACTGGGGAGGGAGTGAGGAGTCACTGTGGAAGAAGGGAGTTAGAAACAGCCTGAATTTCAACAGGGCTGAGCATATGTTCCTCCCACCGAGGTGCTTTCACAGGTCCTATAAATATTCAGCACCTTCCTTCCAGCATCCAGCCAGTTTTATTTGCATGCCTCAACATGATTTTGGGGCCTACGTTTTCTAGCTGTACCAGCAGTTTTAAAACATTCAGCTTAAGACGCCTTTCAAAACCAGCCCTGTATTCTGGAAAGTGAGAGCACCCTGCCCCTAGCAGCGGCCCTTCTCCAAGAGGTGCCAGAGTCTCGGCTACCCAAAAGTCACTGGTTCCTCTTGCAAGTCCTGTGCTCAGGTCCCTGTCCCCTCTTCACACACCCAGGCTGGAGAATATGGTCAGAGCTCCTCCAATCAAGCAAAAATCTGGAAGGGCTGAAGTTTCTCTCTGGTCCCTGGAGGAACAATCTCAGTGCATCTAGCCATGCAGAGGATGCTCGGTATACCTGGAAAGCCCACATCAGATTCTGTTGCCTTCTTTGATAAAACGAAGCTGTGCCTAGTCTTAGGCAAGCCAAACACACCTGTGAGTCCAGTGGGTGGGAAAGAGTCCAAGCACTTGATGTTCCAGTAAATGGCCCAAAAGAGATAAAAACAAGTATCACAACAGGGCGCATCCTCTAGCTGAAGTGGAAAAAGCTGTTTATTCCATGGAAGGCAGGCAGGCTGCGTGGCTTCCTGGGCTAACTATCTGCAGATGTTTTCCATGCCACAAAATATCCACCCTTACCGACGTCATGGTGGACCTCTCCCAGCGCCCCCAGTGCGGTCACAGGCGGCTTGTCCCACCCAGGCTACTTTTCCCACTCCACAGGTGGCAAGGACAACTTCTGCTCACAGCCTTGTCCTGTGCGGTGCTGCTGTAAAGGAGGGTTTCCACCACGCTTCTCCTGGCAGGGAAAGGAAGTGCATTGCTCCCAAGGACAGCATGGGAGCCGTCTCTCACGTCAGAGCCGCTCTCTGGAACAGATTTTGCCTTGCTGATGGGAGCCATCCTTCCTGACAGACCAACAGACTGGGTGCAAGAATAACTGAGGAGCCCATGAAAGTCTCATGGGAAAGGTCGGTGGGACTAAGCCGCCTAAGTCACACAAGTGCTTTAATGCATTACTCCGCATCTCTGTTTTAGAAAAGATCAGTCATGTGCCCACAGCTGCAAAAGTCAGGGCCGGTTCTCCTGCACTCCTTGCTACAGGGACCTGGAAATGTTGTTCTCCCACCCCCAGCTGAGACAGGCTACCCCGGGGGGATGGTCTGTAACACCAAAAACCTTTCTACCCTTGACTTTTTTTTGTGGTGACCTTGGCACTGAGTCATCTCTGGCCCCTCAGAGTGAAACCAAACCCATTTCACAAAGGAAACCTTTGAGCACTGTGGATTCAGGCTGGACCAGACAGATGCACGCTTTGCATCTGAAAGAGCCCCCCACCCAAGCATCTCAGAGCCCATCCCCATACCCCTAGGTGGTTCCCAAAAGCACAGGGGCAGTCCTTTCCTTGTCCTGCCTTCAAGAAGGAGCCTTAAAGCCTCCGAGTCACTTCCATGGTGGCTCTATGCACCAAGGAGCTTTGGGGCTGCCCATTATCACTGCAGCCACATTTATTATCAGGCAAGTCAACGCAGTAGAGTTGGCATCGTTCTGCGGGGGCCATCCCCACATCCCGGCTCCTTGCAGCTAACATCAGAAACAGCGTGGGTTAAATAAGGAGGATATTTTGGCACCCGCTGAAAAAGGAGGCTGGTCCCGCACAATGCCCACCCCCAACCCAGCTGCAGGGTGAGAAGAGGAAGGCCCCTGTGTCAGAAGACATGCTCACGCCAGCCATTTTCTGCTTTGATGAGCCAGCCTCACAATGCTGCCTTTCTTCCCAGCCGCAGCATGAGCCGTCACGGCCCCTCCTGTTTCCTCCCACCACCCCCTTCTCCTAATAAAAAAAAAAAGAGCTCAGACTTCAATAGCAGACTCGCACCGTGCACAGAGCTCTCCTGGAAATTCGGGGCAGCGAAGGAATGAGGGGGGCACGAGAGGCCGTGACTTCATTTGTAGTCTGCAAGTTCCACCTGCCCCGGCTCCGTGGCTCGCTTCGCCCCTCGCATGGTGAAAATCATGCAAAGCAGGCCAAAGACGATGCTACCGGGCTGGCTAAGGGAGAGAGCAGCCATTTGGGAGGCTGGTGAAGCCCACAGCCAGGCCAGCTGGGATGGTCACAGGAATCCCATTTTGCACCGAAGCAGGACGGCGTGACCATACGGTGCAGCAGCTCTCGGCCGAGCCACAGAGGCAGGAAGGCCCCACCGCAGCGTTTTCTACGCGTTGTCTCGCTCCGCTGGCCAAGGAGGCGGCTGTGCAGTGCCCGAGTGCAGCACTAGCCGGAGGCTTTCACCAGCTACCACTAAGACGCTTCTACATTGGGCTCAAGAGGATGGAGGCCATATGGCCCCACTGAGGGATTTCTGCACATCTGGTGGGATCAGGCAGCACTTGTAAGCAATAAAAGCTACTACTAATAAAGCAGCAGATGGCAGGGAAGTGTTTCGCTGTTGTCACCGCTCTCCAGGAGAACGTAGGCAAAGCCAGGGGAAAGGTCCAGTCCTACCCCGGCTCGACCCCGTGAAGCTCAGCTCGTGCAGACTCCAATGGGAGACTGCGGTAGCGTGGTCACAACCTGCAGGCAGGTAATGATTCAAGTCTCTGGTCTATGGTCTCTCTGACCAGGGTGGTGGAAGACTCCTCTAGCCCTGTAACCAAATCCTCCTTCCCATTTTCCCTGGGGGGGAAATTCACTTAAAGACTTAGTTCCTCCTCCTGAGATTTCATAACAGCATAGGCCAATATCATCATAGCTGAACACGAAGGCTGCCAGGGTAGGGGCTGCTTCACCCAGAGCTGTTGATCCGAGCAGCAGGGCGCATCTCTGAGAACAAGCAGCATTTGCATTCACGGCAAGAGCGGATGTGGCAAAGCCACGCCGCAAATCTCCACTCTTCCCAGGTGTCAGAAGAGCAGGAGAGCCACCTTCGCCGCCTCCCAAAACGCTCTCCAAGGAATTATCCCCGCTGGCGCTTCCGCCAGACTAGATGAGACCTGCTCATGGAGGCTGACGGGTGAGCAGACCCTAAGGGGTACGATGGATCCTGGCAAAGGAGGATCACGGGATTCGCCCCGCTCTGCCAAGAGTGACTGCGTCGACTGGGACAAGATCACAGGCGGCCAGCACCCGGGCTCCATCGCTGTGAGGCTGAGAGGAGCCATTACCCTGCCTCTCGACTCGAGAGCAGCCGAAGAGGAACGGCGGGTGGCAGGGAGGCTTCCACACCGGCTCCGACTGAAACATGCTTTTCTTATAGGATTAGGAGTTTCGTCTTCTGCTTCCTGCGGAGAACAGTACAGCGCTGTGCCTGGTGCAGCCCAGCCCAGGTGTCAGCAGAAAATAACCAGCAGCTCTACCCATAAAGGGGTTTAAATCCTTTAATGAGAACGCTGAAGTGAGGGAGGGGAAGGGACCAAGACGGGGAACACTTCCACTGCGTGGATGTGACTTGCCAGGGAGCACTGATAGGATGGGGAAGCCAGGCCCTGAATGTCCTCCCCCTCCAGCCTGCCCACCCCTCTGATAAACTCCCAGGGGTCCCATCAGAGGCTGGGAGTCGTTTGCATCCCCGAGGATGGATGGGCTTCAGCAACAATTTCAAGGCCCCATGGACTCCAGCTACTTCTATGAGCTCCACTGCATCTCAGCATCTCCCAAGCTTTAGTGCACCCGGACAGTCCCCTTGGGAATGGGGAAAAAAATCATTATTCTGGGAAACTGAGGCACAGACACCTCCTAACTTTGCTCAACCAAGGCCCAGCCTAGCATTGCAGCCACTGACACATCCATGACCCCATGACAGCTGGAGCTGTAGTACTGCCTGCTAGATGCTTATGATTTGTACCCCATTATCACCTCCTGCAGCCTTGAACAGACCTCCTGCAAGCTGAGGATGCAGAGGACATCATCGGTGTCTCCAGGAAGAGGAGATGCTCGTTTCCTCTTTGCTCTGAGGAGATGCCTCGCTGGCAGGGCTCAATCGGGTATAATCCACCTGACCCTGGCACATGCCAGAACAGGTTAAACAAAGAGCAGATTGCATGCCACAACTGAGCCCTTTCTGGGTGTGGGATGAGGAGGAGTGTCTTAATTACCCACTTGACGGGCCTTGAAGTTAATCACTCCACCTGGAAGCAGAGCAGTGAGACTTCCTGATTTCACTACAGGCTCATTTTAATAGGAAGGCTGCCGTACATTATAAATGCTCTGGGTTGAACCTAGGTGCCTTAGCAGGGAAAGAGGCAGGAATCCTACTGTTTCAAGCCTTTCACCACTGTCTTGCCCCATCTCTTCGTAAGCCCCGAAGCCCTGCTGTTCCACCTATGGGCATGGACCAGGGCCAAAGTGTTGGGCTAAGCCCTGGCGTCCTTGTCTGGGCACCTCACTCGCATGCCAAGACAGAGGCTGGGATGAGCCTTATTAGGATGCCGCCTGCATCCCACCCCCCGCAGCCAGCCTGCAGTGCGGAGCAGAGGGGCACCCCGGAGAGGGGCAGCGCGGATGCTGAGGAGATAAACCGAGGCTCTTGTCCAGCAATTAGATCATCCAAGGAAGCTCTGCTTAAACAAACCCCTTCAATCAAGTCTCCCTTCTGCTTTCAGAGGCCAAGAGACCCCCCAAAACCACCTCAGACAGCTGTTTGAACTCAGATACACCTCCTGTCTGAGGGTCCCATGCCACCCCGAAGGGAGGTGGGCTTGCAAACGCTGTTTGTATTCCAGGATCACAGCGGAGACCTCAAAAGAGACTGGGGCTCTTTGATACTGTACAAATGCAATGCCCTGAACGGCTTTCGCTCTGTGCCGCCAATGGCCACGGTTGCAACAGAGCCAGGGCTTGAGAGCAGCCGCCTCGACTTCTGCCCCAGTGCTCTACCTGCGACGCCAGGTTGCCTCAGCCTCATGGGCGTTCCCCGCCCTCCCCACTCCTGTGACTCACTATTGACAGGAGCCTTGCACTACTGAGATGCACAGGAGTGCAAGGGAGGAGGCGGGCACTGCCAGGAAGGGGAGATGGCTGCTGAGGTGCCATGAAGCAGACTCTCCCACTGGGGAGTGCAGGGTGAGGTCTGGCCTTGTGCCACCTCCGTCTCCAGCCGGGTGCAGCAGGGAGAGGACGCGGGTGTTTGCAGGCTCTGGCGTTTGCTGGGCAGCAAGCTGCCTCTCTAGGGCTTCTGGATGGCTCATTTGTCTCAGACAACCCTCCCCCAAAGGGAACCCTCCTTGCACGGCAGGTCAGAGTAGGGCAGGCATGACTGAGGCAAAGGCAGGCCAGGAAAAGGATTTCTGCCTCAGTGGAAAACAAAAAGGTTTTCAGACAAGCTACTGCAGCCCCAGGACCTGCGCAGCCTTGCACTCAGGGTGCCTTCGGCCCTCGGGGGAGAGTCAAAACACCCCGCGAAGGCAAGCCCAAGGGCAGAGGCCTTCATGCTTCCTGTGAAGATGTCAAATGCAAGAAAGACACAGAGCAGGAGGGAACGACGGCTGTCACTCCACGGCTCCCACCAGAGAGTTTCTACCGCAAGCCGATTTGGGGCTGATGTCCAGGCAGTCGCCACCCCGGCACTGGTGCAGAAGAGGATCGAGAGCGGTGATTCTCAACCAGGGTGCTACACAGCGGATATCCCCAAACTCCTCCAAACAACCTGCAGTTAAAAACAGGCCAGAGAGGGACCCCGATATAGGAACTGGACCTGTCAGCATTACTGGTCTTGGCTTTAATCGCTTCCTTTCTGAAGCCAAGTGGAGTGTGTTAGGGGCTGGAGGAAGAAGACACCCTCAGATAGCACGTGGCACTAATGTCTGCACTCTGCTTGCCCAGCTACCCAGAGCAGGGCAACGGTGGCTCCTGGGGTGGCAAGAAACATGACAAAAAGAGGCTGCAGCTCTGATGGGTTGAACCAGCTTGGCTCCTGCACATAACATAATCTGGGCAGGGGGCAAGGTCTTGGCTGCTTTGAATTCATGGCTAATGAGAAGTGCTAATGGAGACTTTGAGCCGAGTGCACCATGAGGAAAGGGAGAAGCCCCTAGCAACGGGAGACTGGACCTACTCCCAGAGCACACACCTACTTCAACCAGGCCCGCCATCAACATGAGCACCAACACAGCTGGGGGACAGGGAAGAGAAGAGAGAAGTCTCTCCAGCTTTACTTTTCCCCGCTGAACCCACCACACTGCAGCCATTTCTGCCTGTCTGGGACAACACTGCTGACCCCAAGACTGGAGTTGTTCCCACAGATCTCCACCCTGCTGTTCACTGCCCTGAGTCCACCATGGCACATCCGCTCGTTCCCATCCTGCATCCCACTCATTCCCACTCATCCGCTCGTTCCCATCCTGCGTCCCACTCATTCCCACTCATCCGCTCGTTCCCATCCTGCGTCCCACTCATTCCCA
>NW_017728926.1:16486265-16519298 GCF_001723895.1 Crocodylus porosus
TCCCACTCATTCCCACTCATCCGCTCGTTCCCATCCTGCGTCCCACTCATTCCCACTCATCCGCTCGTTCCCATCCTGCGTCCCACTCATTCCCACTCATCTGCTCGTTCCCATCCTGCATCCCGCTCAGTTCGACCCCGCTGTGGGACGCTCACGTTGGTGCTCCCTGCTGAGAGGACTTCACGGTGCAAAAACCTTGCAAAGGGGACCCCGGTAGGGAACACTTTCAGGCAGGCCTATGAGATGAAAGTCACAGTGCGGTGTCCCCATAGCTAACAAGCTTGCTAAATTAAGAACCTCCAGTGATCTGGCATCTAGCAAGCATGACTTCATCCCACCCCGGCTAAACTGATCCCCTGGGGTTTCCAGAGATAACCCACAACCTATGGAGAACGGGATTTACTTGCCAGGGTTACGTCATCTCATATAGGGACGTGCAGCTCTGTGCCATTGTTTGCACTCAACCTCACTGCCAAGGAATGTGACCGGAGTGCAGGGTGCGAGGGGGCGGGGAGAAGACGATGGGAACGACTGGAGCGACAGGAGAGCTCATTCCTCAGCATACTTATTAAACAAAGCCTGAGACACAGCTGGCTCTGGAGACGTGCCAGCTATGCCCTGCGGTATGGGGCCAGCAAAGCCATCCGGCAGGATGCTGGTTCTTGGAGAGAGCCGCAGGTTTTCCCTCTGGACGGAGCCAAGGGTGGGGGCAGTCTTCCTTACTCAGAGCAGACGTGCACCGACTCCTGCCCAGGGCAGGGGGTCAGACTCGATGCTCTAATAGGTCCCTGCCGACCCTAACATCTATGAAACTGCACCCCCTCCATGCTCACCGGCCTCACGCCATCCCCGGCATCGACATCAAGCAAACCAAGCGCAGGCACGCAAGTCGGGGAATATTTCCGGAACGTGGATTCCCTGCGTGGTCAAGTCCAAGCCTCTCTGCCTCAGTTTGCCCATCTGTAAAGGGAGGAGAGGGCCATGCTTCTGATAAGAGACCACCCCCTCGTTCAATAACATGGACACACATCTCCCCTCCTGCTTCCAGGCATCTGGAAACACCGCCCGGGAGTTGATCTGTGTTCCTACCCATCTGGGATAGGATTTTTGCACCTCACCTGCTTCAGAGGAGGTCAGGGGAGAACCCAAGGAGCATCGGGACTGAGCAGTCCCCCAGGCATCCCCACAAGTTAATTAGACATTCATTCCACTCAGGTGCAAAGAGGGAATAAAAAACGGAGCTTGAGCAGCGAAGAGACGGCTGTGGGGCCGCGAGGAGCTACAGAACTGTAGCTAAGCTATGGAGAAGCAGTGGCACGGCGTGCCCAACCTGTTATGAGACTGGAATAACTGAGGCTGGGCTGCGTGGGTTTCGCAGGTGCAGTGGCAGGCCTGCCTGAGGGCAGTGCGATGGCTTATGCAGCACTCCTGGTCAGAGCAGCGGAGGTTTGTGCCAAGCCAAGGGAGGGCAGGGGAGAACAGGAGGCTCTGCACGCAGATAAGCTATTACCAAACTGAACCTGCCTATCTCCTAGACCAGAGCAACAACCACGCTACAATACTGCCCCTGTATCGGACGTCTCACTCTTGGGAGCCTTACTCTGCACACCAGTTTGGGGAAACGTTAAAGTTAAGGGGAAAGATGGGGGGGAAACTGAGGCACAGAAGTGAACAGCTTTTAAGGTCCCCAGCAATGCCCTGGCCGTGTCAGGAGCTGAACCCAGGGCTGGCTCCCAATCCTGCGGTCAAACCATGAGGCTCTCTCTTCCTCCCAGCTGCCACAACTGAAACAGCAGAAAAAGGGAGAAGCTGTCAGGAAGGTGCCGGCACTCACCGCCACTGGAAAGGAGGGGTCCTTTCATCCCCAGGGAAGGGCAGAGGTGGTTTGTAGAGTGAGTTTCCCACCCAAAGGCCAATCTGGGTTTGCACCCAGCCTTATCTCTTTCCTTTAGGCAGCATCAGGCTACACAGGCAGAGGCACTTGAACAGAAAGCTCAGAAAGGCAGATTCACGGGGGGAGACAATGACGCTTCTCCACGGGGGGGGGGGAGAGGGAGCGGGGAAAATGTGATTAGACCTACTAAGAATTCAGCAGGAAGCAAAACAAGGTCTCATGAGTGTAACTCCTGCTTTTTAGGATGAACTCCTGAAAGCACGAGGTTGAAACACCCACCCCCACGCACAGCGCTCCTGTGCTCACAGGAATCTGGATGTCAGCATGACGTCTTCCCTCTCTCCTCCTAGCTTCAGGAGCAAGTGGCTCCCAGTTCACTGTGCACATGCTCTGCCATTGCCCCCCTTTTCAATGCAGAAGTAGCCACCATACTGACCTCCTCTCCCTCCACTCCTCTCCCCCAGTGGACTCACTGGGACGGGCCCTGTCCCTCCAGCAAACCCTTCACCGTGGCACTTCTGGGGTGCTCTATCAGATGCACACCCACGCCTCTTCCAGAAAGGCTCGCGCTCCACTCACGTGAGAGGCAGCTGCATTGATACAACGGCTCCCAACAGCCTCTATATCAGTATCTTCTCTCTCTTAAGCATCAGAACAGGACTACAGTGCTACTTTCCAAGACAGGTCAGCTCCTTCCACGTTGAAAGGATGCATGTCTTGGTCCCACTGAGGCCTGGCTGGGACCAGTTCAACGTGGCCGAGAGAGGCCAGCTTTGCAGAGCGCTTGCAGAGCATCACCCATGCTTGGCCCTCTCTCTTTCCAAACGGGTCTTAATACCTAGCTCTGCCCACTTGTAAGGCTGTCAGACAACCGGCAGGGACATGCACTGATGGCAACAGAGTTAGCACAGAGAGGAGAAACTCCACAGCAGGTCACCACTGCTGGAGGGCTTGAGCTTTACAGATCACCCGTGTCCGAGAGCTTTACAGATCACTTTTCCACACACAACCACGCAGGCGTGTACAGATGCTACAGAGCAGCCTGTTGCCAATAAAGAACCAGCCAGTATAATGGAGATGACCTTACGTCGCCAGCTCTTTGCAGCAGGAGCTCTCATGCAGCGCATCTCTAACAGCGCCTAGCACTGCAGGGCCCGGTCCTGGTATCATCTGTCTAGACTTTACCGCAGACAAACTAAACCCTCAGTCTTCTACCACTGATAACACGGACCAGCCTGTGAGCAGACCCGATACAGGCTGACAGATGGAGACCACTCAGTGAGAGAGCACCCCTGCAGCGGGAACCCCACGGCTTTGTTTTGTACAAGAGCCCCAGTCCCGGACTGGGCTTCCAGTAAAGAGGACATTATTCCAGCCCAGATGCAGCTCTTTAATCATGAGACCTGTGCCACTTTATCTTGGAGTCTATTATAAGGCTTGTAGCTTTGAATACCTCACCCTGGTTTGGGCACCCGCAAATCCCATGGCTGACCATGCTGTGTTCCCCGCAATGCTGGTGTTCCCAGAATTTAGCGGCTGCTTCCTTCTCTCTGGTTTAGTATGAATGTGGACTAGAAGGCTAAAGGGATCGACAGGAACACCCAAAGTGGATGGAAAAACTGCAGACTCCCTAACCTCACAGCACGTCACTCTCTCTCTCTCTCTCAGGTTGTATCTACACTGTGGTCGATAGGTGTGACGGCATGTCCTGTTGATGTACCAGCTCAAAAGCATTAAGGCAGAAATCTCCGATGCCTGATGAAGGGTGTTTGTGTCTGGAAGCTTGCAATTAAAGAATTTTTTCCCCCCAAAATCTAATCGGTTTAATAAAAGATATCACCTCTACCACGAGTCCTGACTGCTTAAGGCAGAGATAATACTGTAGCCACAGCAGCACAAAGACGAGCACGGACTGCAAAACCCTCCTGAGAAGCTGGCTTAATGCTAGGGTTATTAGCTATGTGTACATCTTCACGGCACTGCGTTTGCCCCCAGACAGACATCCCCTCACGCTGAGCGCACCCAGGGATAGCAGGTCACATTGCATTAGGAGTTGCACCCAGTGAGATAACTTTGGGTGCTTCCCGGCCGGCAGGGGGTCGATCCACGGGAACAGGAGCAATCCAGGGGGAGTGGGTGGCTTAGCCAGTGGCTGGGGGCAGAGGTGAAACCACCAGAGTTCAGAGAGCAGTTTCCCAGGTCTCGCTGAGACCTCCAGTCAAAGCAACCCAGCGGGAGGATGTGAACATGTAGCAACGGAGAGTGATTTCTCAAGAGCGTTAGTAGTTTGGGGTGGTTTGGCTCTGAGAAGTGGTGGGAGGATGGGTAGGAACAGGAAGGGGAAACTGTAAGACAGGTAATATTACAGCGGCACGGTTCAGCTTGGTAGGAGGCCCAAACCCCTTCTTGTCGCTACACTTCAGGGTGGGAAGCTTGGGGACAGAAGGAGGTTGCCAAGTCCTTCACGGAGAGTAGGAGACCGCGGCCTCCTGCAGTCTAGCCCCGAGCATGTGACAAGCCCTCCCCATCTGCCCAAATGTGTGGCCCATCAGCGCCCAGGCGTGGCCAGCACCTACTGAAGGCCACGTTCCAACCCACGTCTTCCACCGCGGGGATACATTTATCTGCCGGCACTTGGACATGCTCCTGCTGCACTTGGAAAGCCCCTAATTAAAAAAAAAAAGCCCCAAAGAAGAAGAGGTGACTAATGAACCACTCTCTCCCCCTGCAGACTGAGATGTAACACGAAAAATCCCCAGACGCTGCTTGGGGTCTGGGACCTAACTAAGTTATTGTCGAGAGCCCAATGTGCCAAATAACCTGCTGCCTTAGTCTATTTAGATCTCTTCTTTGGGGAGGACAGGAAGGAGCCCTGCCCCAGGAGTATGTACAAGGATGCTAAGAGGTTTGCCTTAATTTAAGGCTAAAAGGAAACATCGGGCTCCCTGGCATGCACAGAGCAGGGTCTTTCGGCCCCAAATCCCTGCACTGATATCTCACAGCTGCTGTGGGGGAGCCCAGATCCACACACACACTTCACCAGCCACAGGAGACTTCAGCCTGACTCCAATTCATTCCTTCTCTCCCTCTGCAGCATCATTAAGGCTGTCCCCGAGCGGACAAACGATCCAGGGGCAGCCAAGACCAGGGCATAACCCAAGCACTGAAGTACAGGCTCACCAGGAAAAGCTGGAACGGGTAACTGCATTTACTATGCCCAAAGCTGCTTTAATCCCCTGGAAAGCAGCTAAACGTTTGCCACGGCCTCCGTTATCTGAAAACCAGCTCATTTCCGGGATTAAAGGGTGTCCACAGAGATCCTGCAGCTGGGGGATGGAGGGGGACCAGCAGCATCGGACTGGAGAAAGTTTGGGCGCAGCAGGGTGCGAGGGCTCCCCAGCAGTGACCCTGCATCCGGATGCCTGAGACGCTTGGGTCTGGCCTTCTTGGAGCAGTTCGGTTCCCACGGGCTGCTCTCCCCATATCTACTCCACCAGCTCGCATTGTCCTGAGGCTTCGTTATCTGAACGTCCTCGGATAAAAGAGGTTTTTGGAGTGGGGGAACGAGGAGTCCTCGGCCCGGCATGAGAAGGCAGGGCCATGAGGCTCGGGACCTGCCCCTCATAGGCTTGCAGGGCACGGCCTCTCCTGCGGGAACAGAGTGGGTGCACCTGGAAATCCAGGCTCCTCAAGGTGGCTGGAAACAAAATCACCCTGCCCAAGTCTCCTACCATGGGGAGGGCCTGGACATGAGATGGTTCCCATGCTTAGTATGCAGCTTTCCCCTTCTCCTCCCCTCCCTCCCCAGGTGCATCTCCAGCCCCTTCACCCTCCCAAGTCACCCCTCCCAGCTCCTGAGGGCTCCCCACCTTTTAGGGTGCAGAGAAGCAAACGGGCACATCCCTCCCTCCTGGGAGGCTCAAGCCTGGCTGCCTTTCACCACCGCCCCCACAAGCTGTCCTCCCGCTTCCCCAGATGTGCCCATCGTTGCCATCTCCCTGCAGTTTGGAGCATCATCTGTGGCCTCAAATGCTCCCCTCCCTTTCAAAAGCACAGCCGCCTCCCCGCCCTCGCTGCTCGGCAGAGATCGTGCCCCCGGGCCGTGAGCACCGGGGAGCATTGAGACGTACCTGTGCGAGCTATGACTGGAATGCTGCCCCTGGCTGCAGGCCCAGGCCGGCTGCTCGCTAGCACTCGAGGAGATTAAGATTTATAAACCAGAAAGGTGCAAACCAGGGTGTGTGTGAATGCAACAGTACCCAGTGCAGAAGGAAGCCTGAGAAGAGACTCCTGCACGTCTGGCCTCTCAAAACAGCCTAGCACTTACCCTCTCTCACTGCCCTACCCCCTGTTCAGGAGGCAGGACGCAAGCATCTGGATCACAATTGCTTCTTAGACTTCCTTGGGGGCTGGGGAAGGGGGGCATGAGATCTGTTGTCACTACCCAGGTTTGTGACCGTCACAATACGCGAGAGGCAGGGATCTTTGGGCAGCAGCCAGTTCATCTTGCAAGATCCCCAGCTCAGGCCTGTAACATTAGAAGTAACAACCCAGGTAATGCGCATTTCAAAGCAGCGACTCCATCGCCCTTATCGTCCCGGGAGTGCTCTGGGAAGGAATGCAGTTATGATTAAGAAGGATTTTGAGTTGGGCAGTAAAATTATCTACGGCTTCTTTTCCAGCAAGTCGGCATTTTTGGAATGCCCTTCCCCATCTCGCATGCGCAGTCACCATCGAACCATGGTAGAAAAGCAAAGGATAGGACAACATCAGAGTTTCACCCCTCTTCTGCTGTCGATTTGACCTTGGCCCAAGATTTTCAGATGCACAACTAGAGACCCAAGCTGCAGTTCTCAGAGGTGCTGGACGGGGACGCTCACAGTGATGGACGGTGGAAGGACTGGGGCCCAGAACGCCGTAAAAAAGAGAAATTAGGGAAAATTCAAGGGACGTGTTATCAGGTGGCCAAAACCAAAAAGTCCAAGGACCAGGGCATGCTTCTCCTCGCCACCCTGTCTCTCTGCAAACCTTTCCTGCTTTTTCATCTGGGAATATTACTCCCCTTCTGTAAGCACTATGAGAATGCACAGAGTAAGGGAGGAACCTTATGGTTCTGCCTAGATAATTTGATTTTCTGTATCCTTTACCAGCACCGTCAGCTGTTTCTTTAGCAATGTAAATCATGCAAGTTTTCTTTCCTGGGAAGACACGGTCTGTATAAATCACTTTGGGTATTTCTTGGTCATTTTCTGCAACTTCTGCTTTGAAGAAGTAGGACAGCAAGAACTCTCTTCAGTGCTCATGTTAAATAACAGGCTAATCTGTTGTGGGTAATGAGATTTGGTTATGCACGGTTTCATTGTAACCCACAAAAATGCAATAAAAATAGATGCAACATGAGCGCTGCTGGTAGCGTGCAAGACCAGCTAGAGATTTTAAAACCAGGTTTCGGTCTGCTTAAACATTCAGAAAATGTATTTACATATTGTTTAAGAGCAGAGCACTCCGGGCCCCTTTCCGAATGACAGCTCCTTGGCAATACGCATAAATCCTGACTTTCTGAGAGTCTTGGGGATATTGGTAAATTAATTACGAAAGCACTCCCAGGCCTCCACTGAAATCATGGCTTCATTAAGCATTATATGGAACACACAGTTCTCACCATAAAAGCCTGAAATCCAAGCAGGCCAGACAAGCGCAGTTTGTGGGATGGGGTATAACCTATAGCAATAAACGGAGCCATCCAAGCCATGGTTCCTTAGCAGGCCAGAGGCTGTTAGTAAACTCAGAGCTTCTTTGGTGGCCATGGGATTGCCATGATGTGGAGCTCCAGAAGGAGTTAGCATCCGTCCAGGCAGTCAAAATGAATGCAAGATGCAAAGGCCACTGATCTGGGCCCCTTCACCTACATGGCAAATCCTGTCACTTTGCAGGAGGCCAGGAGGGAACTCAACGACCAATATTTGCATGGAAAATGAATTGCCATGCGTGCCAGGGAAGCCTACAACCCTTGGCAAATATATGGCGCAAGGGCATCTGGTGCTTTCAGCCTGGTGATAGACTTTAAAGGCCCCTTGTGACCTTATTCTCTAGGTCCGACCTCACACTACCCAGCCCAGTGATGCTCGACCTTTTTGCTCTGCAGGCCGCATGGGCAGTGCCCAGTCCACCTCTGGGCTAAATCCAACCAGTGGGCTGATCTGAGGCTCAGGGCAGCCCAGCCATGTAGTGGGTAGGGGGCATGACCTAAACCCGATCCAGCTGCAAGGGGCATACAACTTTGGAGGCGGCAGTATTAAATTGCCACTGCTCCCCACCACCAAATTTCCCAATGAGTCAGGTGCCATGGCTCTATGGGCCAGGGGTCGAGCACCTCTGACCTAACGTGTCAGCCTATCCTGCAAACAAACACGTATTCTCCATCAACGGTTTATTTTAGGCAGCTCCTACAGACGCAGGTACAACCAGCAAAGGAAAAACCCCACAGCCGTTCCCACCCTCTGCAGCTCAGGTCCCAATTCAACCATCTCCCTGCCATTTCTGAACTAGCCATAGCTGTGCAGCCTGCCACCTACTCCCCACTGCATGGCTATAAGTGCCAGTTTGCCTTTACCTTGCAAGTGGTCTATGTAAACCACTGAAACCTTCCTAGCACTCAGTGTTTGCAGGGGACTGTTGATCCCAGAGGAACCAACACCTCTGCTAAAGCCAAGGAGCATTAAAGGATGAAGGGAATAGCAAGAAGAATAAGAGGAATTCTAGCTCTGGCCAAAACTCGTATTTTTCTCCGGTGACAGATGTCAAAGAGGCCTATTGTCTACCTCTCACTGATTTCCCTGCTCACCACGTACAGCAGAAGTACAAGTATTTGGGGTGCCAGAAGCACTGATCCAAAGTTTGAAGTCCAGGATACATCCAGTGAGTGAACCCACATGTGTCCATCCAGGCAGTGCTTTGCTCAGGAGGAAGGGAGGCGAGAGACCCATTGCGTCCAGGCCAAACAGGCCATGAGGTTGGAAACAAAAGAAAAGTCCCAAATACAAGATGTTCCCGTTTCCTGGGAGGGCTTAGCAAGCCTGTCTCCCTACAGAAGCAGCACAGCCAGCAGCAAGAGCAACCGCCATGCAGAGGGGTTGCGGCCCATCTCTAACAAGGAAAAGGCGGATGAGCCTGCCCATACCCCAGCAGCTTCCCATTGCTCTAAAGTATCTCAGGAGATGACAATCCTCTACGGGCCCCCAAAGCTCCAACTATTTAATAGTCAATGGGTTGTCTCCCATCTACAGCTTCTGCAATCTGCAGAATCGTTTCCCTGTCAAGGGCCAGCCATTGCAAGAGCGTCAGCAGTCTGGCATCAGCCGCCAACCCCCCGCCCCAGCTGTTCAGACAGAGGACACTTGTGTGTAGCTATCGTACACCCATATGTTCCCACTACTGCTACAGCAATGTGGATGGTGAGTTGCGACGCGGGGCACCTGCACTCTGTTCCAAGCTCTGCCACAGATTCGCCGTATGTCCCATGTGCCTGCCCCTTTTCCAGGTCTGTCCTAATGCATAAAAAAGTCCCCACAGGGAGGAAATGCAAGATTCACGTTTGAGTGCCTTGGAAGCCCTAGATGGAAGATGCAGTTGCACTCTGCTCTCCAAATACTTTCTCGTCTCCACATTTCCTCTTGCCTTCCAAAACCACCTCCTGTGTTTATTCTTCTTGGAGGTTGTGTTGGGAGGATTTTCCAGGTGTTTCTACTTGTTTGGACAGCCTTAAGCGGCCCCAAACCAGCTGAGAGCCCACTGAAGGAAGACCAGACAACATTATTTACCGAAAGAGGAGCAATGCACCCAGAACTGCAGAGCTCAGCAAAAGCTTTCTTTTTCCCCTTTTAATTGAATATCAGTCACAAATCAAAGACACACGGGCACAGCCAGTCCTCTGCTTCACTTAAGCTAATTAGCATCCCTGCAAGACAGAGAGCGACGGGCTAATATTAGCTGGAAAATGCACTTACGGCCCATTGACGTGACGCAGCATCCTATGGGAACGCGGTATTTCTTTCCAACCTTCAGTGCCGTGGTTGGTGAGGGGAGATTGAGTTGGGGGATGGAAGGATGTCAAGGTGTATCGATCATCTCTGAGCCAAGGAGGTACAATAGTTGGAGGATGTTTGCATCTGGGACTGACTTGTGTTTTTTCTCTCCAGCATGGCCTCCAATGCTGGAGACTTTGACAAAGTCTTCCCTCTAATCCTATTTTTTAGGCAAGACGGTGGTATGGACTCGAGAAGCTTCCACGCTGGGCCACGAGCCATGTGCAGCCGCTCAGACTATGAGCTCTTAAGGGCAGGGGGCCATCTTTCTTGTGCAGTGCCTCGCATTGTAGGATCCCCTTTCAGGACCGGGGGCTCCCACGCACGGCCACAGGACAATTAAGAGTTCAGAGTCAAAGCTGGAGGAACAGATGTAGAGGGCAGCAGTTGGGTCACTCATTCCCCCATGCAGAAGCTGTAACTTGTCTGAAGGAGCCACAGCTGGGTTCCCCCTGTGGCATCCCAAAAGTAGGCTACCAACTGACTTCTAAGCAACACATAAGAATAACCTTCCTGTGTTTCTGAGAACCAGGCACCCCTGGGATGGGACAAAGCAGCTGCTGATGCATGCATAGCAACACGGCGCAGCAGTACATACAGGGACCAAAGCAAACTGCTTTCAGTTTGACACACAATGGGAAAGCAGAGAGAGGCAGAAGGGAGTTTGTGGAGCTGAGAGTTGACCAAGATGCCAAGGTTAGCATCCTCTGCTCAAGGCTGCTGCAGGTCTTTAACTCCCAGGCTCAGGCCCTCAGCTTAATGTTATCCGAAAGGGCTATGCTTCTTAGAGCTGCGTGCAAAGACTCCCGAATACTGCAGGGACACCAAGAGGCTCCAACTGAGAACAGAGTCCCAGTGTGCTGGGTACTGTACATCACAGTTTCTCGGCCTGTGGTACGCATACCCCTGGGGGTACGAGACACAGGCAGGGGGTGCGTGGGTACCCCAACACTCTCTCTTGCCCGCTTTTCCTCTCAAAACTATGGCAAAAAATTTGGTGCGCCACACATTAAAATTCCCCAGTAATAATTTGGCGTTCAGCCCTCCTAGCTAGTTGCTTTGAGCAACATCCTAGTCCTCCTAGTGATGCTGCTTTGAGCAACATCACCTCTAGCCCAGGTACATACTTGAGTTGTGCACCTCTGGTGTAAAAGGTGGCAACCCTACCCACACCAGATATGACATTTGTCACATCATGGCCTTAGATGCACAGGCCTTCTTCCAACATATAGCACACATTAGTCTGTAAATATAAAATCCCCTGGAAAACTGAGTGTTGGGGTACTTACTAACATTTTCAGCAGTTAGGGGGTACTTGCTACTTAAAAGGTTGAGAAACACTGTTGTATGTGGATGAGGAGACAGTCTTATTAAAGAGCAGAGTGAGGGTGGGAGAAGGAATGATTATCCTGGTAGTTTTACAGATGGGTTAGTTGAGGCACAAAGCAGTCCAACGCTTTGTCTTGGTCACATTGAACCTGGAGCAAAACTAGGGACTGAACAGAGACCCCTGAGCCCCAGTCCTGTGCCTTTACCCTGAGTTAGGCGGGATCGATAAGTAACCCAGCCCAGCCCAGGTTTCAAGGTTTAGGGTTAAAGGACAGACAAAGAGAGAGCGGTGACAGAAAGGGCTTTTTTGTGCAAGGAAAGAGCTGGAAAAGTAGAAACTAGAAGCAAAAAAAAAAAAAACCCAGGTGGTTTGAGCCTCACAAATTGTTATTCACTTTGTCGCTTGTTGGGAGCCCTGCTCGAATTAATCCAGTTGCATATAAATGATGGAAGTGGCTGGAACCCTATTTCCTCCCTAATCACAGGCAGTGGTTCAGTGGAGCTGAAAATGCAAAAGGAGAAGCAGGTTGGCAAAAACGTGCCCCTGCGAGCTTTCCTACAGCGTCAGCAGCTTCCACAGCTGCCTCCTGCGCGCTCCCTCCCCTACCAGAGAGCCCCACAATCAGGGTCCTCCCATCTTCTCCCAAACAGAGGATGGCCACCATGGCCAGGCTCACACCGCCACCTCCGCTCCGGATGCACGCCATCATACCAAAGGGCTCCTGGGAAGTCACCTTGCAGGAATGTGGGATGTTGGCAGAGCGTTTAATCAGATAAATACACCAAAGCCACACTTCAGGGGCAGGATTAGCAAGAGGCAAGTCCCAGCTGGCTCCTGGAGTTCCTGTAAGCACTGCACAGCTCTGATAGAGGAGCCGGTGGGCAGAGAAACTCCAACCAGACCGTCTTGAACCCAAGGCCAGGCACTGCGGTCTCAGACGGGATACTGCTGTGGGCTCTCCAGGGGGCCTGCAAGATCCCTCCAGCCTGATTAACCCTGACGCTGCAGCACAAAGCCAGCTTCAGGGAAAATGGCACCCTGGGCGAACTTGTATTTTGGCACCCCACCAAGTCGGCGGTGCTGCTGCAGGCAGAGGCAGGCGGGCGGGCAGGGGCGCAGTCTGGCAGGGAGGTGGAGCGGCGCGGTGCGCCAGGCAGGCCGGTGGGGAGGCACTGCAGCTGCTGTGCGGGGCAAGGCAGGAGGATTGGAGCAGGAGCCACCCACCCGCACTGCCTGGCCCGACTCCTCCCGAGCAGCAGCCGGAGGTGGGAGACGGGCTCGGCGGCTCACGCGTACGTGTGCGTGCATGCGCGCGTGGCGTCCCCTTGACCACAGCACCCTGGGTGGGAGCCCACGTCACCCACCCTTAAAGCTGCCTCTGCTGCAGGGAGACTGTCTCTCCCTCGGCTCCTCCAGTTCCCACCTGACTGACCCATGTCTTCTTTACCTTTGTAATTGCCGGAAAAGCAAACAAGTTGGTCTGAGCAACAAGAGAAAGAGTGAAAACCCCCAACCCTCGTTTCTGCTGCCCTGGTCTTCCCACACCCCCCTGCCGTCGTCAGGGTGGGGTCAGACTGCAGCACCCCCCTCGCACACTAGAGAGTCTCTCTTCATTCAAGCAGCCAGAGCCTGTGTGTCAGCCCAAATGACCTGGGTTGCCAGTAAGGAGCAAGTGACTGTGCAATAATAGCAAAGTAGTCCTACGTGGCTGCCAATTTATTACACGTTTAGAAGAATCTAAATTTATATCCTCGGGTGCATGGCTGCATTTTGCAAGTGTTCCTGCCAAAGCTTTTACTTCACAGTTGCAAGCACCGAACATTGAAGTGGCCAAATATGCTCTTGTGTTATGAGATTAGACACCAGGTAGACAGGGCTGGGGATGCAACAGGGAAGGGTGGCAGGGGAATTACAGGATGGCAGTGCCCTTGGTGGGAATTCAGAGCAGTAACGACACCCACTGTGCAGACTCAGAAACCCGATGCAGTCTGGTTTCTGCAAGAACTGAGCCTTCAGCATCCAAAGCCCTGACTGTCACCAGTTGAGCTGGCTAGGAGAGGGACATGCGGTGTGCATTGCCAGTATATTACAAGGCTCACCATTATTTCAGAGCATCGGGTACCAGAGAGTGGACTACAAGGAGCCGATACAACCTCCTGACTCAGATCTGTATGTCCCACCATAACAAGGGCAAGACACCATCAGCTTAATGGATTCCTGATGCAAGTGCAGTTCTCCAAAGCCAACTCTTCCCAGAAGACAGAGAGACACCAGACTCCTAAATCCATTGGCATTGGGATTGTCAGAGGTCAAGGATTAATGATTAACAGCAGTGGGGAGGGAATTTAAGCCAGCATTGCCAAAATACATGGAGATGTCTGCATGGCAGGAAGCTGGAAGGCGGCTCTCCAGAGCCACTCGCCCCATCTCCTGGGAGAGCAGCTCTGCCCTGACATGGGGTTTCTGCAGGGCTCAAACAAACGATGTGGAAGTCGTGCTTCGAGAGAACTTCTGTCGCCTCCTAGGCCATAAAAATCCACCACCACCCGTGTGATTCCCCTTCTTGTGACTCCACGTCCACAGGAGCTTTGGTAGATCAGACGGTGGAGATGACAACTGGCCTGATGAAGCATCTGGGTGACCGTGGCCTGGAGGAGCTGATCCCACGCAGAAGTGAGCAGGGCTCTGCAGACCTTAGGAGAGGACGGGGACTTGGGGAGGGAGGAAAGGTTGAAAGACTCTTCCCAGCCCAGTGGCCTCCCACGCAAGATTAAAACCCCTCTGGAATTTGCTACATAACTTAAAGCTTCAAGCTGCTGCCATGAGCCCATGGGATACTCTGCACTTATACCCAGTGAGGGAGTGTAGCTGAGCCCCTAGGCCCGAGCAGGACCCTCAGTGCTAAACCCACACACCTTTTCGGCTCCAGCAGTAAGGAGGGACTCTAGGTGGCAGCGGCAGCAGACTCTGAACCACTCCCTAGGGCCAGCTAATATTAGGGGACAGACAATGATCTCAAGATCAAATAGAAAGGGTTTAAACTGAGGAAAAGAGCCCATTTATCCCACTCGGCCCCAGACAACAATGGTTCTCAGCCTCTCCGGACCTGAGGCCCCACTCTGTAACTTTTGTGCATCAAGTGGTACCCCATTTCAAAAGCTAGTTTATATATTACAGTGCTCACCTCCTTGCGCAGGGACTGGGCAGCAGGGGTTGGGGATCGTCCAGGCAGAGATAAGCCTGAGCCTGGCTTATCTGCTTACCTTCTCACACCTCCAGGCACGCTTCAAAGGACCTGGGGGCACCCCAGGGTGCCCCGGCACCCTGGCTGAGAATTGCTGCAGTAGGCAAATAGTAGATCTAAGAGTGTCACACAGGCCCCTTGACCTACAGATCTTGCTCAGCCCATTGTCCTGCACTGTACAACCGAGTCTACAGGCAGATCCTCGTGCTAGCAAAGAGCTCTGGAGGACCTAGTATTTTGGCAGTCTGTGGGGTATTTAGCTGCCCAGGGTGCATCTTATCCATGGTCAGCATGGGAGACAAAGGATAAAGGCCTGTCCCGTAGATGAGGCCCTTCTTCCCCTCTCCTGGAGCCCTCTCACCCTCTGCCCCCTGACAAACTGCTGAGCTGTGGAGGCCCTTGCTTCATCTCTGCATCTCCAGCCCTCAGAAGCAAAACCCGGGAAGGTGCCCCCAGGATTTCACAGTGGAAGTCTCTCTCACACCATTTATTGCCCTTTCCCAGCTGCTGGCTAACTTTCTCACCCTCCCAAGGCGGAGGTGTGGAGGCTGTTCTCATTATCTTCCCCCCAAACCAGAGCCAAGAAAGAGGGGAGGGGGGAGGAACCCTGGAAGAAAAATGCACACAAGCCCTTTCAGCCCCCTCCTCCATGCCCCCCGCACACAATACAAGGCCAGGGAGGGATTAGAAGAGAGGAATAGTTCCAGAGATGGAGAAATTCTGCAAAGAGACTAGATCATGGGAAATGGCCACAGCCCGAATGCACCTAGCGCGAGCCCCATGCCAGCAATTTCCTTGCTCGGAGCAGGCCACTGTGCGCTCCTTAGAAGCGCTGCGAGGGGCCTGAAAAGGAGATTTTGCACGGGCTGGTTTACAAGAACAAAACGCCTCAGTCCTACGGCAAGGGGGAGACGGGAGAAAAAGAGAGAGGAAGGAATAAAAGTGAACAGGAAAAGACAAAAAGAGCGGCGCACAATGCGGCTGGAAGAGATGCTTTCAAAGCAATCCAGCTTCAAACAGAGCAGCTCTCAAGCCAACCAGAAACCTTCCCTGCCCTGTCCCAGAGACCAGGAGGTTTGCAAGGGCCTGGAGTTTGCTCTTGAAAAGGTGACCCCAGATTGGTCCTTAACTGGCTGCAGATACCTGGTGCCCCTCCTTTAGCAGCAGCCTCTGCTTTACCGGCACGTGGGTGTTAATGCCCTGCAGTGAGGACGCTTGTTCCCAGCTCCATCACACATCACCCCTCCTGCGCCCTAGCTTCCACCCTGCACCTGCACAGCCCCCCTCTACGCAACATGCAGGAGGGGTCCAAAGTCACCTCGGTGCCCACAGAGCCCCCCTGACAGATTCATGCCCAAGGTGGAAAGCTTGTGCGGGGCAAAAGAAACCGCTGGGGGTCGCGGATGGGAGACGAGGCGATGAACGCAAGGGGCCGGCGTGATTCAATCTATAGGCAGAGGACGATGGAGGCATCCAGGACTTGCCTCTGACTTCCCCTGTGTGAGCAACGTGGGGAAGCAACTCCAGGTGCCACGGGGATGTTGCATCACAGCAAAGGGGAGGGCGTCTGTGGACCACTATCTGCTAAGAGAAGAATGACACTCTGAAGGCCTCAAAAGGCTTGAGGGTCTCCTCAATACATCTCATCCTCAAAACACTCCTCAGCCTGGCTAGCTTTGCAAAGGAGCTCTCCAAGAAGTGATGGACACGGGGCAGCCGTTCATGAAACAAAGCAGGCAGCTGTACACTGGGCCCCTCCTTCGCCGTCTTCATGTTCTGCGAGACCCCTGAACCAGACCTACGGCAGAGGTGCAACTTCTGCGTGGATCTGTTCCCGGTTTGAATCAGTCTAGGAGGTTTAATGGTAGCCACAGACCAGCACTGAGGTTTCATGCCCCTCACTACTGAAAAAATCTCAGAAAAGAACGGGTTGCGGGGACAAAAAACTAGTCTCTGCTGAAGACGTGGCAAAATTCCCATCGACTTCAGCATGGTCACCTATTAAGGGCGATTTCATCTCTCTGGGTCTCTGACAAGGCCATTTTGGTGCAGACCCATCCTTGATGGAAAGGATTAATGAAACTCCACAGACTGCCTCCCTCCTCTCAAGCCCTCTGGAAAATTAGAGGTGAAACAGCATCTATTTTTAGCGTGAAGCAAGAAGTTTCACGTTGGTGTTGGGCTAGCGGCTCTGTGATGGGGAGGTTTGAAGCCAGCCAGCGGGGACCTTTTGTTAAATGGTGTGTGTCTATCGTATCCAGTGCCATCAGGTTTAATTATGCACCGTACCTGCAGAGCCAATGTAGGGAACTCGTCTCGGGGAGGGTTCAAGGTCCACATTTCTAGCAGAGCAATCTGAGCTCCGGCAACGGCACCAGAATTAATGCAAATCACGCCACCGGCGAGGCAATTTTTAATAGCAGAACTAGATTCTCATTAGCCAGGGCCGCACGGTGTTTTAATCGGATGTTTCTTCTACCCTGAGCCGTGTGTGTGGAGCTGGCATGCAGCCCCTGCGCAGACCACCTGCAAAAATCAGGATTTCCTTAAACTTCAGCCATGATCAATTCAAAATATGAGACCTCTGAAGGGAAAGATCTTCTGGGGTGTAATCAGCTGTTGAACTTGCAGGAAGGATAGGGGGAGGAAAATAGGAAATACAATATCACTCCTTGCTTGAGAGAGCTCTGCTGAGTTTGCCCTTAGAAAACTCAACACGCCCAAAAGCTCGACTTCCACCCGCCCAGCCCCAGAGTTCAAACAAACAGATGCAGGGAAGCCCTGGGCTTATCAGACAATCTGTTCCCCAAGGAAAGCTCATTCAGATGTCTTGAAGGAAAGAGAAAACCCACTCAGCTTAGAAGTCATTGTGTAGAGACTGTGCATGAATAGCTGGCTTATCTGCCATTAGCTCCCTTTTGGGGAGGCAATATCCTGCCATGCAATGACCCACTCACCACATTTGCCGTGCACCGGGCTCACAAGTCCAAGCTCCTTAAAGCCATGATCCAGCACCCTAGCCTCAGATGAGGTTCTGAAATGCTAATCTGTAGAGTGCAAATGTTTAAAACAGAGCCAATGGGGACTTTTTGGGCTGAATACATTTTCATAGAAATAGAGTGTTTTCATCGAGGGCAAAAACAAGTGTAGATGGGTTGGTTCTGCTGAAGGCTCTACTTGGCAGGCTTTATTGGGTGCCCCAGAAAGCTTGGGACCTCTATGAAAAAGCTCAGGGGTTTTTTTAAGTGAAAAACATGGTTTTGATCAGTCTCTTTCCCCAAATCGTTCAAAGGATTTTTGCTTGCATCCCACAATGGAATGAAAACAAATTTCAAAATGCCGAGAAGCTGCTGCAAAACCAGAATGGTCTCCCGGACAGCTCGTCTTCTAGGCTCACGAAAGACTCCACCTATGCTGCAAGTCTGATACCAAAGCCTCCCGACTCCACTCACGCTGCAGAAAATGGGCATCGGCTCTGTATGGGTTCAAGAGACCCCTTGTTGGCATTCCTAAAACAGACTGGTGCCTACTGGGCACATCAGAAGGAACCTCTTTCAGGCTCCAAAAAAGACTTCAGCTTTAAGGCAGAGCTTTGGACAAAATCTCATTTCCTCCAGACCAGTTACCCCTAAGCCTGCTGAGAAACTCTTGTCACTGTACAGCATGTCCAACATCCCCCCCACCCCGGCCTGCTTTTCCTCGCCCCACATTGGAAAGCCAAGTCACCCAGCTGAAGGAAGGTGAAGAGATGCAGTTGGAGGAGATGTCCTGGCCCTGCGCATTAAGAAAGGGAAGGCGCCTAGTGGTACTGAGTTGGCTGAATGCAAAGATGAGAGACTGAAGAGTCATCATGCTTGGTGTAGACAGTTTTGACTTCTTTGACTGAAATTTTAATTTGCTGTGGGTCACCTGGGCTTGGTTCTTTCCCAGCACCCCACACGGACTCAGTCCCACCCTGTCCAGAAATGCTCTCTGTCGCCTACCCCCCAGCCCTACTTTACCCTCTCCAACCCACCCCACAGCCCCATTTCCTGCAACATTTACAGAGGCTGTATCTCAGCTAACAAACAGCTCCCCTGTGAGCTATTGGGAAGAGGCTCTTAGTTAGTAAATGGAAACGAGCTATTTAACAAATTAACTTTGCACAAAGCTGGAGCCCAAGAAAGATGCAGTTGCAGGAAAAGCTTAGTAACTAATATTACCCAGAGCTCCTACCTGGGTATGAACTGAGGAGAGACAGTGAGCGAAAAAAGGCTTAAGCTTCAACGCTGCTAAGCATGTGGTCCATGCAGCACATCTAGATATGGGTACACCGAGGCACTGTCTCACAGCCTGGTGCATATCGAGTATGTGGGCACCCGCTGCATACCCCTACGCACGTTTGCAGGGTATGGCTGCACGAGCGACAACGGCTCTATCGCCACCGCTGCGGGAACGACCACGTGAGAAAACAGGACTGGGCTAGAACAGATCCCCGCTGACCACACAAGTGCCCATCTCCTGACCCTCTCCCCCCAGGCCAGCTCAGCAACTGGACACAGGACGCCAGTGTCTCTTGGCAGAGGAAGGAGGCCATGCAAGTCAAACAGGATCACCCTTTGCCTTTTGCTGCAGGGCTGCGGCCTCACACCAGATACTGAAGGGCCGGGGGAAGCTACGGGCTGGGAGTCGCACAAAGGGCTTAATTGTTTTGCCACCGCGGAGTTAGATGTATGCTAGAGAAAGGACAATGTGTGGGCACAGCTGGCACGGCGACAAAAGCCCACACATGCCATTGTGGTGGCAGGCTCCAGGAGACGAGAGGAAGCAAGCGGAGGCTGAGCGAGCCCCGGCGCGGCGAGCCCAGGGGATGGGTCTTCAGCCAGGGGGCCGTGCGCGTGGGACGGTGTTTGGCTCTCGCCACATGAGCAGGAAAGAACATTTAACGCCCGTGCTGCAGCAGCTTGGCTCAGGCTGAGGTCTAGCCGCTTGTTGGCTGAGCGATCAAGGCCAGGGCTGGCTGTGCTAAGGTGCAGCTCGGCCTCAAGTTACCCACTTCCAACCCCCTAGCCTACCTGCTAACCGGGGCCCGGGTTCAGAGGAAACCACTGCATCCTGACCTGAGCTTGAGGTCAGACCGATCCTGCCTGACCGAGTCCTGCCGGTCTCCTCAAGGCAGAACGGGCTGTGCCAGCACAAAAGAGTCTCCGTTAAATCTTGCTTGGGACTTCTGGCACAAAGCAGCAAAATGCCTCCCACGCTCCCCATCCCTTCATTCCCCACAGCATCTGGAGAGAGTATCATGCACCATGCTGCAGGGGCAGGCTCTGGGTCAGAGCCATGGTCCAGCTGTTTCAGAGCTCCACCTCCAACCATGGGAAAGAGCAGATGCTGCGAAGGAACGTGCAAGACCCGACCCACGCACCTGTCTCCCTGCACGAGATCTCCTCCCGCTCTGACAGACCGGAGGCACAACCCCCCTTCCAACACAGTTCGCAGTGATTAGGAGGAAGGGTCCCAAACACCAGTGGCTCTGCAGGTTCAACCATTTGGAGGGGAGAGAGCTGAGCCAACATGGAGCAGGGCCTTAGCAGGTGGGAAATATTTGTCCTCCGCATTCCTTCTGCGCTCCCTCGCGGGGAAGCAGGGGAGACTAGGAGCACAGGCACCTGGACAAGTTACCCCAGGGGACACGAGCCTGGGAGCTGCCTGTGTGTATGTGCTTACCCCACAGCAAATGAAACCTAGCCTAGGGAAGCTTACCCCATTTTTACTGCAGGGTAATCTAGCTTTTAGTTTACACCTCAGGGTAAAAGCATGCACAAAAGACTCACATCCTGGAAGTCCCCACCCCTGTTTAGCCAGTAGTAACTTGTCTAGGAGCTCAGGCTCTTAACAGACCTCTGCAGCTCCTGTAGACACACCTGGGCCACCTTTCAACATCTGGCTTGGCTCCCACTAGCAGTGCAGCCACACTAGCACAGACCTTACTACAGCCTAATCACCCTCGCCAGGTTTTCCAGCCAGGGTTGAGCTCTGTGGTGCCACTGCTACTGCTCCTAGCAGCACCAGGTGAGCTGGCTTTAAAGCTGGCTCATGTGCGTCTCCTTTTAACGCAGTCCCAGCAATGGTTGCAGTGCAGGTGTATCCTAATGGGTTAAAGCCAACCACAGGACTGCAAAGGGTGAGAAAGGAAAGACTCTCCCAAGTGTCCGCTGAGTTTGAAACTGCAGTTGAGACTCTAAAAGCATGGAGGAGCATGGTGATTTTTAGCAGAGAGAGCATGCACTCCGTATAAAAGGCATGAGGTGTATAGTACTACCAGAAAGGTCAGTCCAAAAGACATATAGCACAACTGTCTTATCCTGCACCTTACTACCCTCTGCAAAAAACCTCTAGCATGGCAGCGCTGGGCTGGAGAACCACTCTGCTGCATTAAGCACATCCGCTGCCCCCAGAGCTGGGAACTTGCTCATTCACCCTGCAGCTGCAGGAAGGGGTTATGCCCTTTCCTCATACACCCAGGACAGAGGAAGGAGCCGAGCTACGTGTTTATTTGTTGGTTGCTGCAGAATCCCTGCATTCCTTCTCCTGTTTACTCATCTGCTCCTACATCTGTAGCCGCCAGCTCTCAGAGAGGCTCTGGTTCAACGTACTTCCCCATCCATCCACATTAGCATGCTCATTAACACAGCGAATGAAGAGCACAGCAAATAGGATTTTCCAGAAGCGAATTTTCAATGTCCTTGGGTAACGGGGGCCAGGGAGTGGAGGGGAGAGAAAGGCTGGATCTCTGCCATTCCAGCTGCCAAAGACAGACTCAGTTCTGCATCTGGACACCAACGATCGCACTGAAAGTCACACGTCCGCTACTTCCACAAGTACGTCCCCTCTGCCAGTCCCTGTAACATCCATGACGGGAGCAGTATCTCATTTCCCTGACAACGGTACCTAGGTTGGCTGGAAGAGTGACACACGCTCTTACAGATAGTCAAACACGGGCTGCCTCCAGCTGGAAAACTTTCCAGGCTTACAGCAAAGCCTAGCCCAAGAGCATGTCCCCTGGGAACCTACAGGTCAAGTCATTACAGTCATTAAGGAGAGGAAGTGCTCAACTGGTGTAAGAGCTTACCAAGAAAACATGGGAATATCCACCGTGCTCCCCAAGCCAGCACAGGCAAGCGCTGGAGATGCAGCACACTGGTCCCTCTCCTCCTCTTTGGGAGAAGGACCTGAACCTGAGCATCATCTTCTGAAGATGCAGGTGGCAGTGGGATGTATGTAGCACAGTGTATGCCAGCTGCGGGACTAGAGAAGAGTCTCAAGACCCTCTACCTGCCCCCATATCCGTCCCGAAGTCTGGTCCTCCTTCAGGAAGAGGAGACACTGCCTGGATGATGCCTTCTCATTTGGAAGACATGCCCCCTCCACTTTTGAACAGTCAAGCCCCCTTCTAGTAAGAGAGAGCTGTGGCTCACATATTGTGCCTGCTAATCAGGCTATTGCTGCTAGGCCAGATTTTGCCCTCCTAGGATCAGTGCTACTGGGGAGGTTTCTTCCTGATGAGGACACAAAGCCAGGAAGAACCCAGCTTGCTTCAGGTCCCCGGGCGAGTCTGTGGGGCTAATTTAGCCAGCAAGCGGGTGCAAGGCCAAGCTGGTGCTGCCGAGATCAAGGATTTCACTCTGCTTCCTGGACAACCCAAACCCTTATTTGGGTTTCAGCCCTAAACCAATCCACCTCTGCCTCGGAGATGCTTTAAGCCCAGGTTTGCTGACCTGGCTGTGGAGGCGGGTGAAGCAGAGGTGGGGTCCTGAGCCGGGCTGAAACCTGCCCGCCTGGCAGGGGGGATGGAGGCAAAAAAACCGGAAGAAGTAATCTCAGTGCTCCTGGACCCCCAGTCCCTCCTGAAGGACAGCCAGCCTCTCCCAGAATGAAGGGATCTCCCCCAGTCGTTCCCCATCCGCACACAGGTACTTCACGAAACAGCATCATGTCACGGTGTTACTGCCACCCCTGCTCTGATCCACATGGCTGGACCTGGGGCTTTGCAGAAAAGGTTTCACAGGCCAGCCCCATGCCAGGCTGAGAATAAGTGTTAGGCCTCTCACCCGCGACCAGCCGTGCGGACAGACCGAGCGGCAGACAGACATGCAAGGCACCAGTCTCACCTTCCACGCAGTGCTCCACCTCCTCCAGGTTGCGCAGGGTAATCCGCATCAGGCTGGAGTTCAGCATCAGCTCGTTTCTGTGCGCCGGCCACATGTACTGGGGGGCGGGGTTGACAAAGAAAATCCGGGTGTCCCCTGTCGAGACTTGGTTGTCGCAGATCAAGGGGTCCCCGAAGCCGCCGATCACCACTTTGTTCCCACCATCCAAGAGGATCTCATGAGTCACGATATCTTTGCCTTTTAGGTACCTCCAGACTCTGACCTGGAGAGAAAGGAGGCCCGTGTGTGAGAACCTGACCAGCCAGGCTCAGAGCCCACCGCCCCCTCCCCCCTGCAGCCTGAGACCTAGTTAATCATTGTCAAGTCTGTCAAAAATGCTCTGCAAGGGGGAGAGTAACCAGGGCTTGTGAAAACCTCCAGGGGAGCTAATTTTGTTAAGTAGACAATAAGACGTGTATGTGGGATTGACTGAAGGCAGCCATGGTCCTCTGCCCAAAATAAACCCATCTCCCTCTCTCCTTTGCTAGTTGCATCACCTGATCACATCCACCCTGAGCAAAAGGGGACCAGCAAGGTTGATTTTGAGCCAATACGACTCTCTCTTGGCCCAAGAGAGCCGTACAAGTACAAAGTGTCCAGCACCCCCCACCCATTCACACGGCATTCACTAAGACTGATGCACATGGAACCGGGTCTCAGCTGCAATGTTCAGGATCACTTCTAAGGAAAGATCTGCCATGGAAAGAGAGGCAGCGTAGTACGAGCAATGTGGGCGAGTTCCTGGAATATCTGCTGTTTCAATACACTCGTTTCATTTAGCAGGAGGCCGCAAGCAAAACAAATAAGCAGGAAAGGCAGAAGAATAGCTCCAGATAAGCCACCACTTCTCAGAAAACACTTGAGGGTTGTTGAGAGACAATGCCTTCATAGGAAAAAGCTGGGGCGCAGGAGATGAAAGGAGAATGGCTTAAAAAGGGATCCTCTCATACGGGGAAACGGGATGTGTAAATGTTTAGAGAACTCCGGACAGAGACAGGCACCAACTGGGGAGTCTGGAGAAGTCAGGACTTGCCTGGGGAGCAGCCGAGGGATGGCAAGACTCTCTCAAGTGCAGCTTTGCATTTAGGCCTTTCTAAAAGCATCTCTTCAAATGCTATTGCCTAATAATTTAAAAAAAAAAAAAAAAAGCACTAACACAACACTTTGGTTTCACAAAGGTCTCTCCCTACGCAGCCAGTCGCATGTTCCCAAAATGAAGAACCAAATCCTGTCAGACTGATTGAGTGAGTGCAGTTGATGCCCAGGGAGATGTAACCCAGTGCCTGAGCTAACCGTAAAAACAGGGCAGGATCCAAGCTCCTGCCAAGCGAAGGCATCAAGCCCAACCCCTGACAGATGCACTTTAACTTGGAAGATGAGCGAGGTGCAGCCAGGCCCCTTGGCGTTACTGTTATGTAGGCTGCAAGCTTCTCTAGGATGGCACCTGGCTTTTTTGCCTGCAAAGGCCCATGCCCACCAGCTGTACCACATGCAACAGCATCTGAGCCATGGTTAAACCCACCCGGGCAGACATGACTTTGTAGTACCCTGAGGGGAACAGGTGGGATGGGGGAAGGGGCAAAGAAATCCCATCTCCCACTCCCTGATGCAATGCAACCATCACAGCAGGATGCATCAGAGGCTGAATCCACCCATAAGAACATACCCAGAGCCAAAAGGACTCGGGCCAGTGGTCTCTCTATCCCCGTGTCCTGTCTCCAACAATGGCAGAAGTGGATGCTGTATAGGGAGAGCATCAAACCAGATACCTCTAGAGCGATCAATACCTTCCCTGACATCTACCATGTGTGGGGTTAGAGATGCCAGAAGAAGCATCTCCAACCATTCTGGTCAATAGCCATTAATAACTCTATCATCCATGAATTTATCAGGTCCTTTTTATTCTCTCTCTCTCTTTTTTTGCACCTGCCTCCACCACCTCCTGTGGCAATGATTTCCACAAGTTAAAATACAGCTCGTCTAAACAAGGACCTTCCCTTGTTCATTTTAAACCGATCACATACTAAGCGCTAGTGTTCTGGGACTTGGCGAGCAACAATTCCCTGTTCATTTGGTCCAGACCTACTCTTCTCAGAGGGCAAATCAGCCTCATACGATCCTAGTTAAAAAGGCCTGACTGGCACCAAACTTATGGCTCACAAATAGCTGACTAGAAGTCGAAGCATCCTTCCCTTCAGTGGACAGAAACTGGGCTACTTAGGAGAGTTTCATCTGCAACAGCAGCAACAGCAAAAACCGGATGGTTAGGCTGTCGATGGCTCCCTTCAGGCAGCTGTGGCTTCATGGTTACTTACTGCATCAGGCTACAGTTCAGGTTTCTGAAAGGCTGGGTTTCACCCAGTATCACTGGGAGCTTTGTATCCCAACATGCCTTCCAGCATTTCAATGGCTGGCTTTGCCAGTAGGAGCCTCGCTCAGGCAAGGAGCTTTGTATGCAGCCAGATGAAGCTGGCAGAGTGATAGACGGCAGCATCAGTCACTTCTGCCCTGGTCGTGCCCACAACTAATAGCAGGATTGTAGTTCCCAGCAGAGGCGAATATACTTGATTGGATACTTTGGAGGAAACCAGATCCCTGGCTGTCTGCTTCCTGCCCCTCCGTGTGCACTAGATATGTACGCAGGGAAAACAAACTTAATCTAGTCCTTGTCAAGGACTGTCAGGCCCTAAGCAATGCCACGTAGGTGCCAGGCTCCAGCCGGTGAATTTCTGCAGGAGATTTGTCCATGGCGCAAGCGGGTACTTTGTCGCACGGACTTGGAAGGAACAATAAAGCCAGCAAAAGCCCCAGCTGGGGATGGCGCTGTCGGTGCTCCAGAGGAAGGGGAGCCTTGAGAGCATGGGCAGAAGAGAGCTGCAAGCCAGGGGAAAAATGAACCTTCGAGGCTCTGACGAGATGCTGGGTCAGGCAGAGAGAGAGAAAAGATGACGTTCTATTTAAAGCCAGGAAAAGCAGTTGTTTGGTCAGTACCCATCCCTGTAAATTATTAGGGGCAGGCTTTTCACATTAGCAGCGCTGGCCAGAATGTTTGGAGCATTTGGCAGTAAGACCCAGCTCCCCTCAATCATCCAGCTCCTCCGAAGAAAAACACAGTGTCTGGCCACAGTAAGCAGGTTTCTCTCCCCACTTGAGGGCAAAATTTCACCGGCTCTTCTGGATCAGAGAGAATCCAGCTGCTGACACATCCCCCCAACCCAGAGAGGAAGCCAGATCTGTAAGTTAGGAGCCAAATGTATCCCCACCATGTCCTGCTTCCTCCTGTTTGAAACTGCTCCCAACCAGGTACAGAGGAGCAAAGGGAAGAGGCAGTTCATCATGCGAATGATTTACCAGGCACCAGGGCACTGCGAGCAGGTTTCCTGACCCCTCTCCGGTGAGTTACGGGATCCCCTTGCAACGGTTTATTCTCTTGCAAAGAAAATTGCTCTGGAGGAAGAGGGAGCTGGCAGGAGGCAGGGAGCTGGGTCTGCCCAAGTTACAAGTAATAAGAACAGTTCATCAAAAGAGCTGCTCAAGGCTTCTGGCTTGGAACGAAGGCAGCTTGCTAGCGAGCATGCCGACTGAGGCGCACAGGCGTTAGCAAGACTCGAAACACCCTCGGCCTGATCCCTCCAGCCTTCTCGCTGTGCTCTCAGGCATTGCTGATCCTGGTCTCGGCTCCCTGTTCTCTCTCCCGCGCCACCCACGGAGGGGTCAGTCATCCACCCGCCTTCTGTGGCTGTCCTTACTTCCTTTGGGAACTCAGAGCAAGTGCTAGGACTCGCTGCAGCAAGGCAGGGTGGGGAGGGACTGTCTGCCGATACGAGGGTCTGGAAGCCGCCCTCTGCCATGAGGTGGTGGGCAGAGGGGAGGGCTGTACACAGCCACACACATGCTGAAACTTTTTACCCAGAAGTCGCAACATTCTTTAAGCACGGGTCTCGTGCCCATTTTAAAGATGGAAAAACTGAGGCATTGGGCATACTTCACAGCCCCATGGTCTAAGCAACAGAGCAGGCCACTAGAAGGCCTGAAAGGAGGAAATTACAACTTCCACGCTGGGACACATGTACCTGCTCCCATGCAGTTTTGAGAGAAGCCCTGCTGATGGGAATACATTAGCATAGACCTTAATCGTCCCCTGTGGAGAAAGCCTCTGCTACTCAAGGGTCAGAGCACTCATGGCGTATGCCAGGGCCATCTCTGCTTCTTCCTACACTGACGGCAACTGAGACCTTACAACCAGCTCTGGACAAGGACCTAGCAAGCACAGTCCGTGTATCCCAACCTCTGACAGGAGTGATTGGCTGTCCTATCTCTGTCTCCCTGGGCAAAGATTTGGTTTGGGTGGGACACAGCCGCTAGCAGAAGCTGAAAGCCAAAGGAGAGAGGGAGAAAAAGATCTGAAATCATTTTATTTGAAGGGCCTGAGCCAATGAATAGACCAAAGTCAAGCCAGACATTTCACTGCTGGATTAACCTATCTTCCCCTACACCTTCCCTGCAGCACTTGGCCACTCTTCGACACCAGATACCCGACTAGACAGAACAGGGCTCTGATCCAGTCCATCAAGTCCTGCGCTCCTATTAACAAATCATCCTGTACTGTTGTTATGGACAAGGGGAATTCCTCGACAGAGCATCAGTCTGTAGTACACATCTAGATGCTCCTTCAGTCGCCTCCCCCATTTGAAGCCAGACACCCCACAAGCGCACAGAGGGTGAGCAGATGCTACAGAATACAGATGAAGGTGGTTAAGCCAAGCTTTTCCACAATGATGCTCCCATCCCAGGCTCTCTCTTCCCCGGTTTCCAGGTTCTCCCAGCTTGCAGGGAATCGAATACCACTCCTGCCAATGTTAACTGATGCCACAGAAAGCAAACGCAGCTATGCCTCCTCCTCCAACCTGCTGCGAGGCTGCAGTCGCACCATGCAATGAAAGGTGGTGGGCAGGGAAAGTAAGTGCTTCCAAAGCAATCTGCTCTGCCTGATGCAGTCCTAGCACCAGCCGGCTTCAAAAGCCAACTGCTCGGCTGTACGCAGCCCTGCCCCTCTGAGCGCTTGAGAGAGAGGAATGGCATTCAGCCAGCAAGCAGAGAGTGAAGAAGGAGGACCGTAAAAGGCAGTTCCTCTCTTCTGATCTGCGAGGAAACCTTGCATTCATCCCAGGGCAGAGCTGTCCTCCCGCCGCCTCAGGGGGAAGTTCTGGGCCACGGGTGACCCAGCAGCTCAAGGGAGGGGCGGGATGCAGTTTGCTGCTCGCATGGGATTAGACTGAACTGAGGTTGCCTGACAGCCTCTTGCACTCACTACCGTTCATCAAACACAATTAAGGAGCCTTCTCTGGCAACTCCTTGGCTATCCCCGAAAAACAAGGCAGGGGAGAAAAAAAGATTAGGGTGCAGCTAATGAGACATTCACATCCCAGCAAGTCGCCTCTTTGCACGGCCAATGAATACTGGGAGAGAAATAATGTTTTATAGGGTTCCCTGTGACTGAAGAGGATTGGAAAAGGAGAGAGGGCTTTTTTGGAGAGAAGCTTTGCAAGAATGTATTTAAAGTGAAATGCAAATGAGAGAGAGATTTCCCCAAAACTGTGGCAATCCTCCCTTAAATAGGAAAAAGAATGAGCTCTGCCAATGGGAACAGCCTAGGCTTAAGTGTGATTAGAGAGATTTCCATGCAAGCAAGTGCCAGGAGTGGCCCGATCCCGGGCTGGGGTTATTTTACAAAAGAACCAGGGTGGCAGGGGAAGTGGCTCAGGAATGGGGCTTCCTATTCGGGGAGCGAGCCGGAGCAGGCAGAAGCAGGGCCTTGAAAACAAATCCCTGTTCAGACAGCCCAGAGCAGGAGTCCACAATGCTCTCCATTCCCAATCGCCACTTAGCTCAACTCAGTTAGCAAAGCACTTTGCCTCCATGCCCTTGACTCATCCACAGCCAAATCCAGACCTCCTATTTAAGAGAGGCAAAGCCCTGCTGCATCCCAGTAATGAATCCTAGTGGTAGCCCAGGACCCGTGTCGTCCCTAAAGGGCCTGACCCCTACGAAACTTGTACTACAAGCTCCGTTCAACACCGAGATCAGGTCAGACTAGGACGTGAGACTAAAACAAATCCCAGAAATTAGGAGACAGAAGAAGAACGCCAACACATGGGCTCTAGAGGAAGCATCTAGCTCCCAGGTCATGACCATGAGCAGAGCGTGGAGGGAAGATCTAGATCTAAAATCCCTTCCTCTGGAGAAAGGAAAGATTAGCAGGTCTTGGTGCTAATGTCAGCATTGTGCCTGGGTCTGTTCCTTCCTAATGGTTAATTTGTTCAAAAAGTAAATTTGTGGCCAGTAGTCATTCATGGATGTTTATCTAACATTAACTTCTGTTTCTTCTATCAGTTGTAACATATTTGTCTTTGTATACAGAGAGTTTCATGTTTGAGGATTAGAGATTAACCAGGGAAGAATGATACACTAACACAGAAACCACAAGAATTCACCATGGATATTGGATATCCGCGTGCCTCCTCTTTACAGACCACCAGTCTTGTTCACTGGCTTGGGGGGAGGTGTTTAAGGTAACTCACGACACAAACTTAGTCCTTACAGTTTCCTGCTGAGATAAGTAAATATTGTGGATTAAGTACCTATGGTATTTGTAAGTAACCCCAGGTTTTAAGAAACAGAATTTATAATACAGCAAGGAAGCGAGGAGGGGTTTTCTTGGACACTAGCCAGCCAAATCACTCCTTCATCCATGCACATCAAGGGATTCAAACCAACAAGGGTTTGCAGCGTGGCAACTAGAGCCAAGTCTGGCCAGCCACACTTTGCAGACCGATTCCAAAAGACCTATTCTGGAAGCCCCCGGCGTGTTCGAGCAATTCGGCTGCAATGCAGTCACTTGCATGTTTCACACATCCGAAAGATTTTAAAATCAGGATGAAAATGCAGGCCAAGTAGCGTGCAAATGTCACAACTCAAGTCCCCCCGAATCAGGAGAGATTTTCTTAATTCTGAGTGATATTTGGTCTTGTTCTGCCTGGCTTTTTGGCATCGGGGTACATTCAGATCCCATTTTCAAGCTCTCCTCTGTGACCATGAGGGCTTACTCGGAAGAAACAAGAGCTTTCTGGTATCATCAGATGATATCTGGAGCTGGGGCAGCAAGACTGCAGTACAACAAAAAGGCTGGAGTTGGCATTGCTGCCAAACCGGCCTTTCCACTGAAGAGACGAGATCGAGGTTTCTCTAACTTTCATTTTGTTCTACGGGAATTAGGGGCTGAAAATGCGCTTAGTTGCACAATGGCGTCCATCCGGTCAGGGGGTCTGGCGAGTGCTGTGATACAAATCAACAGCCAACGCCAGCAACACTAAACAACTCATACATTCAGCATAAACTGTATCCACCTACTGTCCTGGCCGGAGTGACATCTGGACTATGCCCCCCCACTCATTCTTCCCACACGCGCTCTTGTTCTTCCCCAGCAGAGAGGGGAGCAGTTCGTGGTGGCTTCTAGACCTCACGCCTATGCCCAAGAGAGGTCTCTGCTCCCCGATGCCACCAATCCTGTCCAGTTCATTTCTAAACAGATGCTGGTCACCTGTAGCAGACCAGTGGGCTTCTGGAGGCTCCAGAAGAAGTGCCAGTGAAGTGCTTCTTCCTCGCACTAGAGTTAATAAGCAATGAAGCCAAACCCTGGAATTTATTCCCAATTTAGAAAGCAGCCGATTGTAACTTTGGAGGGGGGCATTTTGGAGAGCGGTTCCTTAGAACAGCACTTCCCCCGCCCCACCCTCCCTGGATGCCAAAAGTGGGGTCTGGGAATCCTGCTACGTCAGCAACAAGTCGCGGTACTTGGATCACCAGCGCTGCCCGCTCCAGTTTACTATGGATGCTGCCACCTGCCGCAGGACCCCAGTGGTTCCCAACCACCGTCTGGCTTTTTGTGCAGGGCGTAGGATGCCCTCGACTCTTTACAGACAGAATCAGCCTCAAGTAGTCTGGACATCCTGTAATTTATGCGATTAGGGGTAACAGGGCACAAGTGAATGAGAAGCAACCAGCACGGGCTGGGTTGGAAGGAGATCTCTGGCTGGTAGGTCAGTCCAGCCAGGTTGGGAGACGCTGCTCCGGATAAGAGCCCTCCTCCTTGCACACCCCATCCATCCAGGCCCTTTCGCATCCAACTGCCTGGATCCCTGTACTGTTAAATCCTAAAAGCAGCAGGGCTAAAAGGGCCCCCAGGACATCATTCAGCCCGACCCTCTGCTCGGGGCAGGATCAGCCCTATCTAAACCGTCCTAGACAAGTGACAAGCAGACGCGACGCCAGACCTCATTAGGTCCATTTCACTAGTTAACTCCAGCGAGGCGCTTTGGTACTTTCCGTGATAAAAACAGCCTTTTAAACTACACTCCCGCCTCGGTAACCCCGTTCCCCCCCAACCTCGGAAATAAAAGGAAGGAGCAGGATTCCCTTCCCGGAAAGAGTTAAGCCTTGCAGCACAGCTGCCGACAACCATGCAGGGATGGCATTTCAGGTTGTTCAGTACTTTGCTGTCTCTTGGCTTTAAAAAAAACCCCCATAGCCAGCAGCAAGATTCCTAGTTAAACAATAGCCCAGCTCCAAGGAACTGGAGATGCTTTGAAAGTAAACCTGGAGATGAGCCTGCTGCAGCCCCAGCACCTACAGCAGCTCGGGTCTGAGCCATCCAGAAGGAAAGTTGAGAGTTGCCTCCTACATGAAAGGGAGGAGAGAAGGGGAGGGAAATCCCTTCAGATGTGGGGCTCAACCATTTTTCTTGCAGTCTAAAAATATATAATTACACGCCGCAGCCTCAGTTTAGGGAATAAAAAACACATGTCCCCGCACGAGAAGGAACTTGTCCTGGTTGAAAGTTTTGCTGCAGCTCGTACGAAAATAAATAGTGAGCAAGGAGTTCCCAGCTTCACTTTCCAGGGACCGAGATCATAGGGAAGGGGGGAGTGTGTTTTTTTTCCTCGTTCCCTTTTGCTGTTTTTGGACCGGCGGGAAGTTGAGCGGGTTTATGGCTTCGTGGGTGCACTTGTTGCAGGCTGCGAGAGGGGAAAAGGGGGTGTTGGGAGCCGGCTGGGGCCCGACTTGTCTGCTTTGCATCCCGGTCAGTCAGGATCCGCCCCTAGCAGCGCATCGACTATGAGAGTTACTTAGATTTGCACACTCACTCACACAAACACAGATACACACACACACACACACACACACACTCTCTCATGTGGATACTCACACAGATTCACACCAGCACACACACTCACACATGCATGGACTCACATGGATACTTACACACACACACACACACACATGCAGACTCATACTCACACTCACCTGCCCTCACACACTCAGGCTGACAGATTCACACTGACACGCATACTCACACATGCACATAGACTCACATGGATACTCACACACACACACACACGCAGACTCATACTCACACTCACACTCACCTGCTCTCACACACTCAGGCTGACAGATTCACACTGACACGCATACTCACACATGCACATAGACTCACATGGATACTCACACACACATACACACACACAAACTAACACGCTCAGATTCACACTGACACACACACACAGACTCCAGTGGATACTCACACACACACATATGCACGGACTCCAGTGGATACTCTCACACACACACACAAGCACAGACTCCGATTCACACTGACACACACACACATGCAAACAGACTCACATGGATACTCACACACAAAACTAACACACTCAGATTCACACTGACAGACACACATGCACAGACTCCAGTGGATACTCACACACACAACTAACACACTCAGATTCACACTGACACACGCACAGACTCCAGTGGATACTCACACACACAATTAACACACTCAGATTCACACTGACACCTGCACAGACTCCAGTGGATACTCACACACACACACAACTAACACACTCAGATTCACACTGACGCACACACAGACTCCAGTGGATACTCACACACACAGCTAACACACTCAGATTCACACTGACACACACGCACGCACCGACTCCAGTGGATACTCTCTCACGCACACACACACACACAGAGTCACACACAGACTAACACCCCCAGATTCATGCTGACACATGCACACACACAGACTCCCGCGGATACACTCGGAGTCACACGGACACGCACCCCCCGCACTTGCTCGCACTCCCATGCACTCAGGGTCGCACGCACACGCGGGCGGGCGGGCAGCGCGCTGCAGGAGCCGCCCGGACGGAGCGAACAAAGCCGGC
>NW_017728926.1:16519708-16582476 GCF_001723895.1 Crocodylus porosus
CCGCCCCCGCCCCGACGTGCTCCGACTGCTCGAGGGGCAGCGTCACGCGCGGGCCGCGCCGGCACACGCGCCCGCGCTCACACGCGTGCACGGGGACTTCTTAGCGGCCTGTGCCGGCCACGCTTTCCCCGGCGCTCCGGAGCCGGAGGCCGGCAGAAAAGGACAGCCTTCTTGCCGCTTCCCGCTTGGTTTAGTAGAAGGTGTCATTTTGGAACCGAGGGTTGTAGGTTTGTGTAGGGCTTTTTGTCTGCCGAGCACACCCGCTGCAGACACGCTCGCACGTGCAGAGGCGCTCACAGACTCGCACGCGTGCACTCGCGTTCGAACGCATGCAGGCACGCTCACACACGCAGGGCCACTCACAGGCTCTCGCACACACGGACAGAGACACTGATAAGCAGACACGCACACAAGCGTTCACACATTTGCATACACACTGACACACTCATGTGCTCAAAACCACACACGCGCTAGCAAGCACATGCACGCATGCTTATACACTCACAGACTCATACACACGCACACAGACGCTGACACAGATACACATACAAGCACTCACTCACATACTCAGAAACATGCTCACAAGCACATGCACACACTTATACACACATGCATATACAGTCACAGACACACATGGACACTGACAAACATGCACTCACACATTCAAATGCATACATATACACTCAAACACACACACATGCGCACATACACTGACAAGCATACACATACACACAAGCACTCATTCAAATGTATATATATACACTCACACACGCATACACACTCAGACACACATGCACACATACACTGACAAGCATACACATTCACTCACACATTCAAACACACACATACTCACATACTTAGAAACACACACACTCATAAACACATACACTCACATATACCCATACACTCGTACACACTCATGCACACGTATGCTTACAAGCATACACATACACATGCATGCACTCACACATTTACACGCACACATACACACACATACACACATACACTCATGCACACATACACTCACAAACAGGATGCACTCACATGTATACACACATGCACGCATACAAATGTACACATACACATACAAACACATGCACACACACACACATACACACACATGCACTCACACATTCAAATGCACACATATGCACTTACAAACACACACACATACACTCATAAACACAAATACACACACACATGCTCACATGTACACATATACTCACAAACACCCATGTTCACAAACGTGAAGTAACACTATTTATCCATATTTTCTCTGGGAGAATAAGATCTGTGGCTCTTCACACATCTACAAAGCTCCTCTTCATCAGCCCCTTGCCCAAAGCCTCCTCGTTATCATGATAATCCCGGGTCTTCTGGCCCTTGGGTGACATCCTTAGGGCCATTTTACAGCTGGGACACTGAGGCTGGCAAGCTTTAACAACAAGATTTGCGGAGCTGCTGCAAAAGCTCTGGAAAGAAAGCCACAAGTGCACAGGCCACCCGTGCCCTACAAGACAGTCATCTAGCAAAGAGCATCGCCCAGGGCCCCCGAGTCCTGCTCTGGGGCTCTGCACATGGGAAAGGCCACCTCTGCTGGAGCAGCTTGTCTCTGCCATGGGGTGTCCTGACCTCCTGCCCCCGTGCTCTCTAGTGATTGGATGGCAATTTCTCCAGATGTCATCTGCAATTATTGCAAATATAAAATGAAAAGTTAAGTGCTGCCGGGGGAGGGATATTGTTTCTTGCCTCCATAAATTAGCTATCCCCAGGGGACGTTTTACAAGGGTATTTTACTTCACTGCCTCTAAACAAGTCATGTTTGTGACCTCAGCGGGTGAATTATTGAGCGCTGGGTGGATGCGTAACCAAGCCAGTGGGGAAGGCGGGTTCTCCGACTCTGATGTGCCCTGTTCCATCCATTTCAGCAGCCTGACATGTTAAAAAATTCCTGTTTTGAAAACACCCTGATACCCCATCCTCCAACTGCACTGATGTGACTTGCCTCCTCCGTTCCATGCCTTGGATTCCTTTTTATTTCCTCCTGACTATAAGCAGAAATTAACAAAAGATCAAGCCATGTGCCTGACAACCTTTAAAAAAAAAAACCCTGAAATTAGAAGTAAATTAATAATGCTTAAAACCCAAGAACAGCTTTTACTGGGAGAAGGGAAAAGTACCCAGTTGTCCGTAATTTTTTTTGCTATCCGCCCTGATTGTGCATGGGAAAGTGCTCAGATACTACACCGATGGGCAGTAATCACACCCAAAAGTAGACATTATTCTCATCCCAGGTTCAGAGCTGGGTTCCTTTATCTTCCCAACTGCAGTATGGGGGAGAATTAAGTGGGAAAAAAAGAATTCACTTTCAGTCCTTACTTAGGAACACACACAAGGCCAAGTTCTCCAAAGAGCTCAGCTCCAGTTTGGGCAGAAGGAAGGTTGCTGCATCCAGCAGTTCCTGCTGTGACGCTCACAGCATGAGTTTCGGATACGCAGCACGCTTAGCTCTTCAGAAAGTCAGGCTCGAAGTGTAGGTGCTGAGCCCCTGTGAAATACCCGGCCGTTCTGTTTCCCGCTACTCTGCCGACAAGGTCTGGGTTTGGCAACGAAGCCCCTGCCGCTCGCTAGACATCAGAAATTTGGTACGTTGGAAGAGGGGGCTCTCCAAGGAGATGCTCAGCTCCACACTTCCATCCAGCCCCCCACAAAGGGGCTTCTTGTGAATTCTGTGGCTGGTTTATTTGTTTTATCGTCATCACCATAAAAACTAATAATATTCATCCCCCATGAATCAGTTTATATCTTCGAAGCGCTCGGCAAACACGGAGAGCCTGAAAAGTAGGTCCTAATTAAGAAATTCATCACTTCGCCCTAGCTGAGGCAACAGGAATGGCTCACTTGGGCCCAAGAAAACTCTGCTTCGTGCTTATGAGGCACACATCAGCTTGGACCTGATATAAAGTTTTGCCTCCACTGGCATTCCAGGAGCCCAACCCCTCCCGCACCCTGAAGTCCGCCATAATTAAACGTACCGGAGCTCGACAGCTCAGCAGTTTTGCAGGAAGAAGCCCCTGCACCAGAAACGCTTGGCCGCCTCGTGCTTATTTAGCCCTGACTGGGAGTCCTCAATCCTAAACGTCAGGACTTTCGTTCTACGTGTTTGGAGCTTTCTCCAGTTCTGTCCCCTTTCCACGTAGCATCTACTGATCGCTGAGGTTTCAGAGCAAAGCAGCCTCCTCTCCTTGAGCGCAGAGGGAAATGCTGCACTTTAAATAAGGGGCACAAGAGTCACAGTGAAGATGGACTGGGAAGAATTCATGATTAGCCTGGAGCAAAGTGGGACGCCAGTCCTTTAGTCATCGTGATTGTTAGTCAAGGTCTAGCACAAAGGACTCCATTATTCCATTGCTGCTATTATAAACTCAGGCAATCAGCTAAAAATATTTCAAAGCCTGGCAGATTATTTTGTGATTTTAATTATTAATTTTTATTGTATTCTTCAAGTGCTGTGCAGCCATGTATCACGGAAAGGGACTCGACTCAGAGGTGGGAAAAACAGCTGTAATATCAGGCTTTGCACAGTGGAGAAGGGGGATTCTTTCCTCTCTGTTTGCTTTGAATTTATATTTATTATTTCCCTGCTTCCCTCCCCACGCCACCATCTGTTTTCCAGGCTGTGAAGTGGGAGTGGGTTTAACCAGTTTTTCTGGCCTTTGGTGCGGGTAGTTTTTTATTTTTTTAAATCTGTGCGGGCAACTTTAGATGGTACCTGATGGAGCAGGTGTTACAAGGTTTTCATTGATCCTGTTTGCTTATCGGAAGAATACAGTCAAGCATACTGTGGTCCAGTGGGCAAGTATCACCGGTTTCTGAGCAGAATTGGCATCACAGACAATGGCCGGCTCCAGAAGAGTCCTGTGCACTTGCAGCTTCTCTGTGAAATCATTACAGACCCTCTGTATCTGTCTGGATCAGGTCCCTGTCTCCACTGGAGAACCACTGCTAGCAGAAAACAGCGGTGGGACAAGGCCGCCATGCCCAGTGAATGGAAGGGAGTGGCTCCATCATGAACGCTGATGTCAGGAAGTGCCCAAAGACGGCATCTGAATGGGCATGGCTTTGGCTGAGAACATTTCTAAAGTTTCAAAATGGGGTCTTAGTCTACAGCAGGGTGAATCTCAGGTGCTACCACAGGGCACGTAATAAAGAAGAGTCAGCAAATGATCCTGAACAAAGGCAGGCATGAAGCTAACTCTTTTATTATATACCTCGTGCCCATCATCCCAACATTTAGACAGGTGGTGTACAATCCTAAATCTACAGCTGTCTCTGAGCAGTTTGCCACTTAATTCAAAAGAGTCAAGATTTCACCCCTCTGTGCAATGTCCGTGCATATTCACGGTCAAGAGGCAAAGCCAAGAGCCACCAGTGGGAAAGGGCACCTTTGAGTGTTTTAAAGTATCCCTTAATTAATTACCCTTCAAAAAGGTCAGTAAGAAATACAAGCAAATCAGTTGATCCTTTCAGAGGCTAAGTCCCCCTCTCACATCAGTTTCTTTGTAGCTTCAGGATCCTACCCTAGTTTTAAAAGTTGTATCTTCCTCTAGTTTTAAGTTGTATCTTATCCTAGTTTTAAAAGTTGCCCTGCCCTGTTGCTGTGCAAAAGGTGCACACAGACAGTGGGGGAAACTGGCAGATGAACTGGTGAAACAGTGGGAAATCAGTGAAAGGGAAGGTACTGCATCCCCCACGGAAAGTTCAAAGGAAGTGAGCAGCTTAACTGAAAAAATAGCTGAATGAGCTAAACAGGTGATGATCAGCCCTATCTCTGACAGCCCTCTTCCACTCCAGTCCTGCAAAAAACCTTCAGCATCGCCAATCCTGAAATTCAAACATCATGTCAGGCCTCTGCAAAATCATGAGACTGGCATAAAAATCATTAGGGGGTTTTTTGGGTTTTTTTTAATAAATAATAAATGTTGCATTTGCGATGTCCGGTTTCTGAGGCTTGGTTGCTGCCCCTGGGTTGCTGGTCCCAGATTTTCTCTGCGAGAGGGCTAGCGGCTCATTTCAAAAGATAGTCAAGTTATGATTCGTGCTGTCATAAGAGCTGCAGCTTTAAGAAATACAACTGACCATTAATAAACCGGTGAGAACAGGTTTAACCGAACAGGCCTGGCAAAAATCAATGGGATTTCTCACATGCTTAAATTAACTATCTGGATAAAGGTTTACAGTAGCAGGGTCTTTACTTTGAGATATAGCTGTTATAAAATTGCAGACAGAGCGGTGATTTTTAATGTCGCTTGAAAATCTTTTTGGTTTAAGCAGCGGGGAACATGGGGGAAGCAACTTGTGCTGGGGTGGGCGATGCAGAAGAGGAGCAGCGCTTTAAAGATCTTTCACTGAGATTCTCTCTTTACAGCCGGTTAAAAGACGGAGATTGACATGCCCAACCTGATAACCAGGTTTTTAAGTAGCATTTTCATGCCACTGGAACTCCCATTTCCCCCCAGAGGCTTTCCACAGAGACGCCTCGTTATAGCTCCAGGCCAAGGGTATCGCCAGGGACTCATCACTGTCTGTGTGCAGACTGAGGTACTTCAAGATCCCTGGTCTCAGAGGGTGGGCGCTCCGCTCTTTCTGAAAAGCAGATCCCTGCAAGGCATGTCAGGTTTGGTCTGAATCTTCCCCTTTCCCCATCTGTACCACGAGGGGTGCATAGCAGGACTCTTCATTCACACTGACGCTAGCTTTGTGCCCTGGGGACTTCCATGCCCTGTGCATAATGCCAAGAGCGGGTATGCTCTGCATGCCGGACTAAGGCTCTAGGGCTATCTAAGACGAGACTGTGGTCCTTGGAGAATCCATCTCAGGCTTTACGCAGAGCCTAGCACCAGCTGGGACAGGATTTGGGGAGTGGATACTCATGCAGCTCCAAAGAGATGGAGTTAATAGCAGAGCCCCTCTCATCCTCAGGTCGCAGAGCTTGGATTCAAGGAGTTCCCGGTGAGCTGGGATGCTACAGCAGTGAAGGTGCATCTCTGCTTCAGGTGTCCCCCCCTCCGAAATACAAGCACTATCAGAAGCCCTCATTGAGCAGAAATCTTCGGGCCATTTATATGTACAGGTGTCTACTTCCCCTGACCTTGATCAGAAATGGTCCCACCAAAGAGCACACGAGACCAGGACCGGGCCCCATATTTTTTCCTGCCAGAGAAGCTCCTTGGCTCCCTCTGCAGCCTGTTCTCCTCCCGCCGAATTGCCACTTCTCCACTAACTTTAAGGCATGTTTTAGTGTGGGTTTTTTCCCCCTCCCTTCTCTCTTTTAAGTGAATCCCTCTGGGTGGTTTCTGACACTGTCAGATGGCTTTTGTGTACTGTCAGAAAATCTCTTGATGTAACTCCACAGCAGCTGCTAACAAGTTGCCCCTGGGATCTCCCATCTCGTAGGCTGTCTGCTGGTATAACGATTGCCAAATAAGTCAATCTGTTAATGAGAGTATGATGGGAGCAGGGCTGAGAACCAGGGAGGCTGTTTGCTGGCCACTACCACCTGCTCACGGTGGGGTTTGGAGATGGGGTGTTGTTACCGCTGGGGGCAGCAAGGATCTGTGCCAGCTCTCCACTGGGCTCAGCGAGGGGGTGGCTGGCACCTGATGATGACACCTGGATCTCGCTTTTATCCTGACAGGGATCTGGTCCGGCTTTGCTGCCTAGTTCCCAGCTGGATGGTCCCGCCAATGTGGCTCTGCTTTAAATTTTTAGAGCTTACCCACGTCTGAACTGTCCACAGTGGGCTCACAAACAACCAAGGGAGGGGAGTGCTCCAATCTTGGCAAAAGCCACAGAGGCTTCCAGCTCAGGGCCAGCTGCTCTGGAGGTGGCATGGGAAGGGAATGAATGTGAAGTTTCTTCTTCTTGCATATGACTCGAGAAAATTGACTCCTCCAACCATTTAAGAGTAGGTCCATCAATTTTACCACAATCTTTCAAACCGTTTGCAAGTTTGGGATGCAAGGCGTATAACCTTCCCGCAGTGCATCCTGTGAATAGCTGAGGAGTCCGTTCCACAGTGAGACGAAATATGTCATTGAGACAATTTCAGAGTTTCAATGTGGGAGGCTGGGGCAGTATGGGCAGCCCTGACTGTTCAGTAATCCTGCACCAGTCTTGAAAGCACCCTCAAAAATCATGAGAGCCAAATGGGGGACACTGTTAAAATCTGTTCTCTTGGTCTAGAGCATGCAGGGTGCCCTTGGGTCATGCTTCCCACTAGGTTTTCTCCACGACAGCAAGGGTTAGAAACCGGCATGCTTTCTATGAAATGAAAGCCAGGATGCTGTCTTATCACGCGATTCCTGGAGTCGGGGCTTGAAGAAAATGCATCTCAATGATCATGAGACAGATGGTGCCAGAACTTGCTTTGCATGTTGGGAATATAGTAGAGCAGCGCTTGGATTTCACTGGGGCCTTTTGTACGTCCCAAGGGGAACTTCCCTGTGCTCCCCAGGGTCCCGGCAGTGATGAGTATCACCCCATGACTAAGCCTCTCAACAAGCACTGGCTGCTCAGGCATATCGGGAAGCTGCTCTGCACTCCGGCAGGAGCACAGACCGTGTTTGTACTGAGGGGGAGGAAGGTTGGCCATGACCTTAGGTTCATTCTTGATCCATTCAGAAACCGGCCATGGGGTCCTGAGTAGGTGAGTGCTTGTCCTTCTGAGTCAGCCCCAAGTCAGCACTGCTGTGCAATGCAAGGGGAAATGTGGCAGCGGGACACGCTGCCTTTGGGATGACACATGCGAACCCACATCCTGATCATGGATCAGGAAAAACCTCAGCCCATTATTAACAGGAACGTGGGTGTTAATAGCCCCCCCCCGTCTGGGCCAAATGCTAACCTGGGTGAAAACATTACAGGTTCTTAAGAGTCCTCATGTACTTTCTATCAGATATTATTCTCATTTCCTGTCGCACACTGTTGTGCATCCCCTTGGCTCCACACCAGACAGGAACAGGGTTGCCACTGTCCCTGCTGAGGTAGCGTGTCAGAGCCTTAGCCACGGACCAAGACAGTGTTGTGTTAGGCACTGTACAAACACAGAACAAGAAGATGGTCCTTCCACAGAGAACTTCCTTCCTATCAAGAAGCAAACCAATTCGTATCCGTACAAACCAATTCCTATCCTTACAAACCAATTCCTATCCATTCAGGGGCATTGGACGCCCCTTCCCCTTATGATAATTTATACAACACGGACTTCATCTTTGCATTTGCAATGCTTTTAATCCCAAACTCGATTAACACATTCCACTTACACGGACTCTGTTTAACTATTTAAAAGTACTTTACAGCATGTATTCAGTGAAGACTATTGCCTGGGGAGTCATTTATTATTACACATTGCAATACTTTAAGCCAGCTTAGTTGCCGCTACATCTGGTTGCATCAGTTTTTGGAGTGAACTCTTGGAAACAGCTCAGGCTGCTTCCTCGGGCACCAAGCACACCCTGGGATTGCAGATGCTCCAGGCACTTCTGGAAGTTGAGTCTGTGGTGTATCAACTCAAAGACTGAAGTCATAAAATCCTTAGGTCCTTTAAACCTAATGAGCATGCTGGCTGCAGCTCAAACGTCAAGTCCTTGACATACCCAGGAACGGGACCCATGGCCCAGGACCTCCCATTCCTTTGGTCCAACATGAAGCATATGCCTTCCCTTTGGATCAAAATTACACCGGCCTCACTTCAGCCAGCTGTCCTATGAATCACTTGGAAACGGGTAGAAGAGAGCTTGCTTTCACCTCTGCCATGAGAACTGCGGTGGTGTCGAACACAAATAGTGCATGTGGATTCGCACAAGTCCTAAAATACTGCACCTCAGGTGGCATCAAAGAATACACCCCCCACATCCGGGTTCAGGGCTTAACCCCCCACAACCTTCTGGCTCAGAAGCAAACGCCTCCACTGGCCACAAAGAGCCTTTTAATTAAAAAGAAGAAAATTCTGCGTGAACTTAAGGGTAAATGATTCTCCATTATCAAATCCCATTTGAAAAGTATGCGGGGCTAATTGTATTACCTTGCTGGATTTCTGTGTCACCACCAAGGCTTCTTAATAGGGATTGATGGCATAAATCTGGTCTCCATTGAGGAAAAACGGAGCCCAAACCTCCGACATGTATCTTTCCTTCCAGAAATCCCATCTCATCGGATGTCTCCCTAGGCTACTTCCAGGAGAAAAATGTCTCTATCCATTACCCCTGACATGCAGCAGTGAAAGGCAGCGAGGTCTGTTCGGATCTAATTACTCCCCCACTTGGATTTATTACAATTAGGCCTGGATTAATTGAGAAAGTAAAAATGCTTAGTCGGGTGATCCATCTTCCCTGAGTTACTTACCTTGTCACTCGCTAATAACTGTAAAATAAAAATGCCCCCTCTTTGCAGCAACTCAGAAAATGGATTTCTGTAATACATTGCTAGGAATCTTTAAAAGGCATTTGAAAGCAGTAAGGAGACAAATTGGATTAGCTGGGAAGAAAGTGCAACCCAGGCTTTTTTCCCTTTTTTCCCCCTCCCTTACTATAAAACAAGAATTAAGACTTTTTACTGTCTGGGGTGGGGAGAGGGGAGAGACACGTATGGTGTAGCTTAGACAGCCCGACCAAAGTCAGTGGAGTGACATTCATTTCCATCCATTAAATATCTGGCCCAGATGATTTCTCCGAGTGAATTTTGGTTTGTTTTAGTGCTCATGAATACAAGGAATTAAAGCTGCCAACTGGAGCCAAGCGGCTTTTATCACATGAAAGTGTCTGTAATAACCCACAGTTATGGGAGGCAGGCACTAATATTACCAGCTAAGATCAGACATGCTTCAGTGAACTTTGTCTCTGGGGAAGAAAGGATGAGCATAGCCTCTGCCATCAGGCCCTCATTCTTCTCACCAAATGTATGTGGGGACCTGTCCAGGCTGGGATGGAAGAGCAGCCTGCCCCTACCAAGTCTCACCCCAAGCAAGGATGGTGACCATCTGCTTCTAGGAATGAAGATTATCCTTCGACTTATGTGGGCAGAGCCAGTTCTTCTGAAGCAGAGACGTGCTCTGCTTGCTTGCACCCTGATACTCCACACAGACTTGATAACGGGGAGATTTGCTGGGGAAGCTTTGTTGAGGAAAGGAAACCTGAATGACTTGTCTGTGTAATAGGGTGACAGTGAGGCTGGACCTTGCTGGTCACTCCTTTGCCCTGTTTCTGGCTCTGCAGGGCCCATGCACTAGCCTACACACACCTGCTCTGTGCTGCTACTGCCAGGGGAAAGGATGGCATCTCCTGGGACTCTGGCTGCCCTGGGGAAGGGAGGATAGATTACAGGAGCCCAGGGGCCGCTCTGCACGCAAGCCCTCCCTGGTATTTCCATCAGGAAGAGGCCCTGAGGGTGACCTCCACACCACAACCTGGTGCCAAGGTTTGCACGGTGCCAACGCAGGGAACACTGCACAGCCTACCCCAGGGGAACTCCTCCTATGGGCCCGTACATCCCAGCTCTGCTCCGGATGGGAATTATTTATCCTACCGCCGGGCTGCTCCCAAATTGCTTGGAAAGCATCTGTGCCTCAGAGTCCTTTGGCCCCTACTGACAATGCAGCAGGCTGTACGACATTTTTCTTTGGGTCCACGTGCGAGAAACTCACTCCCGTGACCACTTCAGTCCCCTGCTAGCCCTGCTGGGAGGTTGTCCTTCGGCCTCCGACAGAGAGAGCCTTGGCTCAAGATGTGGCTCTCAGGGCTCCTAGGCTTGGGGGTTGCATATTCCAGGGGGCTTCCCCACCGCTACCTCTGACCCCCCCAGGAAAATCCCCACGACTCCCCAGGAGTGAGGCCAGACAGCTGCACCATTTAATCTCAGAAAAATCACCTTTTAGTGCTCCCAACAGGAGCATTTTGGAAACTCAAACACTCCTTCTATGTTCTTCTGATTGGAAATGCCAACCAAGCCCTTCCAACACGGCGGAGCTGCCCTTGGCAGGGCACAGTGGCCTGGCAGTGAGTCCTGGGCATGCTCCGGTGGAGCAGATGGCTGTGAGGCCAAGGCGAAGTCCGCTGAAGGGCTGGGTCAGCGGTCCCAGCATCTCATGGCCCAGCTGGCAGCCTCCACAAAGGAAAGCAGCCTCTGTTTAATGGAAACACATTAAGGGTTCTGGGAAGCAAGATCCCAGTTGAAAGAGGAGAGATTAAGATTCAGGGCATGCAGGGTTGGGGCCTAAAAAAAAAAAATTGAATAAAAGAGAGAAAACTTAAGGTTTGTAGGACTCCTTTAAAGGGTACTTGGCAGCCTTTGCAAAGCGTCTCCAGACTCCCAGCCCTCGGGTCCCTTCACAAAGCAGTGACGTGGTGCCCAGCTAAGCGGAGGGGGTTGAAAAGTACACCAGCCCGAGAAGAGGGCATGAAGAAGGCTCCCAGCTTGTGGTTTTGCGGTCCCCTAAATCCATTTCCTAGTTAAAGCCAGGATTTATTGGGCCGGGCTGTCAGGGAGATAGAGGCTTTTGTGTTGAATTTTATCCAAAGAGTTAATGCAGCTGCTGCCGTTGCCATTAGCGTGGGCAAAAAAAGAAGGGGGGGTGGGGAAAGGCATTAAAACGAATAGCTCTTAAAAGATAAAAAATCAATTTTCTTGAACGTTTACTATTCACAGGGAAGAGCTGAGAAATATTTTATCCTCCTGGTGCCAAGATGAAGAGAGCCGGCGCAGAGGGGATACTGCCACGTACTGTGAAAGCCCCCAGTGCTTTTCCTTGCATTCATTATTCTGTACACACACATGCACCCGCACACACAGAGGAGGGATTTCAGAGGGGATTAACCTCTTCCTGGCTGCTGGCACCTCCTTGAAGTCTGGCTGCTCCTTTGCCCACTGCCGACAGCTCGAGGTGCGTTAGTTCATCCTGACAGGTTGCTAGAGATCGGTATGCAATTCAGTGAGCCCCGGTGCTGAGTCCCCTGTGAGAGTGAGATAGCATTTTCCAAAGCAGCTATGAATTTTGGGACATTCTGATGTGCCCTGACTTGCAGGGGTCACTGAGCACTCTGAAAACTTGAGCCCCTGTCAGGGCCTCCAAGCCAGATACCTCAGAGTGAAACAGAAGATAACCTCCTATGCCTGGAGAAGGGTGTTTGTGCCCCAAAACTTGCAAAGGACTTTTTTCCAACTACGCATTTAAGTACTACTCATTTAAGTCCAATAAAAGAGATCACATCTACCCAAAGAAGCTTGCCTGCCTATGGCCTTAGACCAATGCGGCTACAACCAAAAGGAGTGGAGGACACCGTTGCAAGCTACCCTTTCTGCTTTTTTTGGTCTCTGCATAGGAGATCTGACCTCCGCCATGATCTGAGATCGTCTCAGAGGCAGTGCCCAACTCACAAGGGAGGATGTTTGGCTTCTTTCACTGCACTCCTTCCTTTAGGAAGCTCCTGCTGCTCTCACTTCCCTTGTCTCCTTCCTGTTTAACAGAGGAAAGGGCAAAATTGCTTGGCACTGACACTTATCTCAGCGACGCTGAGTGGCCACATGGGATGGGACTGATCCCAGGACCCTTAAGACTCCAGGCCCAGCCCATTCACAGGACAATTGGTGTTGAGGGTGGTGACAGCATGTGCTTCGACGGGACCCCTGGGTGAGAGGATATGGGCTATAGATGTTTTTTGCGGTCTCCATATCTCAGCAGAGCGACTGGGGGATAAGGCACAGCTCCCACCTCTGGTGAAAGGCAGGCTTCTCCCTCTCCAGTTTCCTGCGGTACTCCTGGCAAAGGGGGCTCTAAAATGAAGTCAGACCTGTCATACACTTTATCTGGAGCTGGGTGCCTTTGCAGCCCCCGCTACTGTCTAGGGCACATACCACACTGCCCATTCAAAAGGGTGCCAGGCATCAGGTTGTATCTAGACCAGTGGAGGCCCCAGTACGTGGTTCCTGGGGATCAGCCCTAGCCACTGATTAGTCCCAGCTCAGCATCCCAGCAGGGACTGTGCCCCACTCTACTACCTGACTTGTGATCCTGCCTGGTCCTTGGAGCAAAGCCAGTCATGGCCTTCAGGCATTATTTTAGGTGACAGGAGACATGAGGTCTATTCTTGTCTCTTGCTCTAGGCAAGTGCCCGCAGCTCTTACTTTACCTTGGCTGTAAAACAGAGATAACATCAGCTATTCCATCCCAGAGGGGGGTAATGAGGCTTGAATACATGGTGCCTTGGATGGCCGCGTAGACATACAAAGCATTATTGCTACCTAAAATGAGTCCTGCTCCGACATACTACCCTTCCACCCAGTTTGATTCACCAGAGCTTATTGAAGCAGCTGGGTGGGAGGTAATCTCCCGTGGGAGGCCTCTTGCTTCAGCACATTTTGCATCGCTCCAAAGCTACCAGAAATTCCCGACTCCACTTGACAGCTTCCTCGATCAGACATTTGTGTCTGCACTTCCTGGGCAGAGTGGGCTGGGACAGGCGCTGCTCTCCAGGAGTCCAGACACAGCCTGGCACCTCCTTGCTTTGCTTGCTTTGTCTGCAGGAGAAGCGAGGAGCTGCTTTTCTCTTCCCCCTTTTTCCTTGATTACTAGCTTTTAAGAGAGATGCCCAAGTCAGCACATTATCCCGGAGGCACAGAACCCATCCTTCATCCTGCCTTGGAGGCTCATGTAGGTCATGCTGAGCCTTTGTGGGTTTTACTTGCAACCACTGAGCCTTATTTATGGATCATCTGAAAAAAAATGACAGCCAGGCAATAAATATAAAATACAGCAAATGCTTCAAGAAGAGCTGAGATGACATTTTCCAAATATTTGCAAGGCGGGGGCTTCTTGTCAAGATGGGTAAGGCAGATCCTGGGCACCCAGTTGAAACCACCATGGCTGGAAAACTTTACTGGCTTGCCTCTTTGCTTCCTAGTATCAGGATTTAGGGACCTAGGCTTAGAAGGGACCATGAGAGCTGTGAAAATGGCACCAATATGGTTTTTTTGGTAGGAGAAAAAAAATCACACTTCTAAAGTATTAAATCAGTGGAGAGACCAGGTCTTAAACTGGGCTAGTTAAACTGCTTGCACCTTGTGTGTGGACATTTGTGCACTGGTTTAAAACCAATCTCTGTTGGTTTAGCTTGTGCCATGGACACAAGGGAGCTGCACGCACATATAGGTGTGCACCAAGGAATCCAGCTCTTCAGCTCTGTTGCTGCAACTGTGTGTGAGGACCAGTGGGCCCCTGGCTGGAGGACCCCACCACAATCCCAGTATCAGTGAAAGAAGTGTGTTTGCAAAGAGAGGGAAACCATTAGCTTGGAGCTCCCAGGTCTGCGTTGTCACACGCAAGCTGCTCCTGAGCCCTGCCTCAAACCATTTACCACCCAAGAGCTGCTCCTGCAGCGGAGACTAGGACTAGAGAGGGGTGGGGACTAGAGAGGGATGCATTTATGGGATCCCCCTGCACAGCCTGTATCAGCACTGTCTGTAATGCAGGGCCAGGGTGTTGAGAGTGGCTGGACCAGGGGATAGGTAAGAAGGGCTGGGAGATCCCTGAATGAAGGAAGGAATGAAAGTGCCACCTGCTGGCCTCTCCATTTATGGCCCAGGCCGGTCGTGCCTAAGGGTAAAGCAACTGGGGACACTGAGATAATGGAGCTATTATAAACAAAAAGACCTGCCACCAGCGCTGCAGACTGAGATGCTCACAAACGAGCTTGTTCTGATCATTGCAGCACTTTGAAAGCTGGCAGGCAACCCAGTAAGCTGAATCCTGTGGCCAAGTGTTTGGGGCAATGGAGCTGTGTTAGCTTTTTTGTGGGAAGCTGGACGCACGTGCCAATGTATGGAGCTGTGCTAGTGCCAGGAGAAGGTCCCTACAACCATCTCCTAGTGCCCTTCCGTCACCCGCAGCCAAAAGGCGCTGGCGGAGTGATTTTTTTCTCCATCACCCTCCACCAAAATGCTGCACCTTTCTCTCTTATAGATGCTTAGGCAACACGTTCAATCCTTGGCTCCGCTGACATTGCTGGGTGTAATGACGGCTTTGCCTTCAGCATAGAGACGTGGTTAACCGCAGTTTCAGCATGTCACATATCCACTGGGGACTGGGCTGAGATGCACGCAACGTCTTTCATCCATCTCCAGCCATGTGGGTACCCCTTTTCACTCCCTTCTGGTTTAAACCTCAGACTTAGGAAAGGAAAGCTCCAAAGATGCCCCAAGTCCGCACAGCCTCTTGCACCGAGCTGTGCGCTTGGAGGTAGTGACTCAAAGTAATTGTTAAGCTCAAGAGAACCAGGCCCTGTAAGGGTAACCGTGTGCCATTGCAGCAAGCACTTGTCATTGCAGCATCAGGTGCTGGGGGCTGCCTCGGCCTCCTCGCACTGCGTCTGGAAGGGGGCGCAGGTCCATGCCACGCTTAAAACTGCAGGAGTTAGCGAGATCAGTGTCCCCAAGAAGGTGTCCGAATCTGATGTATGGTTTAATAAGAGAGAGCAGGAGACCCGTTCCTGAGGACGCTTCATGTCTTGTGCCCTGCGGGATGGGGTCCACGGTAATGAGAAACCGTTCCTTAGGAAATGCTGCTCTGGCTAAAGCAGGCTGAGAGCATGGGAATAAAAGCAAGTTGTTCCCTGGACTGCACTGTCCTGCAGCGAGGCAAAAATAGAAATGCTGGAGCCTATGATGGAGGACGTAGTGCAGCGGTGTCACCCTGGGTGGAGCTGAGGCAAACCACGCAAGGCAAGTTCACACCATGGTGGAGGCTGCCTCCTGGCAGGTCCGACCTTCACAAACCCTATGGAGTTCAGTTATTTTCCTCTGCTTCCCACTCTTCCTGGGCCTCTTTTCATGCAGCAAATTGGCCTCGAAAACATGGGGGCAGAGCCATCTCCCCAGAGCTGTCTTCCACCAGCTTTCCATCCGCAACAGCCACTGCAGACAGTTTGAATCCAAATCCATGTTCATTAAAAAGTGATAAGTGGGAGGAATAACCTGGCCAAACCCTGGGCCAAAGGATCCAAGGACAGCTGCCTGTTACCATGGCAGGGCTGAACAGGAAAGGCAAATGGACGTGGGACAAGACCCCAAATGCAGTCCTTTCACTCTCTCCAAGACCTTGCCTTTCTGCAATGGTCCAATTCCCAATCTACCTACCCCAGTTACAGGACAGTCCATTGCTCCTCCTCATCACTGCAGTATCCATGTGCCTTGCTTCTCTTAATGCCTTTGGCCTCATAGCACATCTTGGAAGGGCTCCTCTCATCCCCCTTTTGCACAACAAAATCAATCTAAAATGGGGTTATAACTAGGGGATTAAGGCTCAGTGGGGCTAAGGGAGCTGCCCAGTGTGATGGGGGACGTCGGTGGCACAGTAAGGAAGTCAGCTCTCATTGCTTGTGCACTAAAGTAGCTCCTTGCCATTTTCCCTCACCTCGGTCCAAACCTCCAGGCTGTGATGAAGTGGGAAAGATGCCCTCAGTCACCAGCAGGTGCAACCAAAGTGAAGACAGTAATGGGGATAAAAGGCATGAATTTTAGGCTCCAGGACTGGAATGTGGCTCTTTCCAAGTACAGATTTCATATACCACACAGTTCCCATTAGCCCAAATTCTGCTCTCTGCAGCTCAGCCACATGTCCTGACATCTCTTACTCCCTTAGCAAACTCCATTATCGCAACATCTTCCTCATCCCTGCCCCATGAGGATGCTCCAGGCTTGGGGGCATTGCAAAACCTGTCCAAGGCTGCACTCTGTATACCAATGGCCTGGCCAATCCTTGGAGCTGCAGATCACAAAGTGGAATAGCCAGGGCTAATCCCAACTGAGATTCCCCTTCCATAGCAATGCATTCAATCCTTGGCCTCTGTAGAGAGGCTTGCTGCTATATTTAATGGCAGGGAGCGTGCCACCTCCTGGTGGAAAGCAAGCATCGCCCTGGGAAAAAGGCAGCCTTGCTCTTTTGGAGACATTACTATCTCTACAGGGTTTGTGCTTTTTCCAGGTGCACAGACTCTCGTGGGCCGGGCAGTGCATTCTCATGGAAGACTAACGGCACTTACAATAGAGCAGATCCGTCACATCATCGTGAAGCCAGGACCTCCTACCCTGTCAGGTCACCTAGCACAGGCATACCCAGTTAACTCCAGACTAAAAGAATAAAGGGACCCTCCTTCTGAAACCAAGGGGACAGGGGAGAGAAGATATTCTGAAGGGGGAACGATTGCAGCAGCTGAGCTTGGGGAGTAAGCTTTAGCCAAGGTGATGTCTGTTTTTCTCATGACTCAAAGGGCAAACCCCAGGAAGAGGGCACATTTGGACACAATCCTGAATGATTTAGCAGAAAGTCCCACCGCTAACAGCTGAGAATGGGAAGTCTAACAGCCCCTGCACTGTTAGCTCAAGGTCCTGGGGCCCTCCTTCTTCCCACCTTTCCCCAAGTAAAAGGTTATTTCTGAATGGGCTGCCCAGGAAGCATAGATAGTTATTAGTTATGCATCAGATGCTTTGTTGCTAGACAGGCCCAAGGCATAGGGCCCTTCCCTGCTGGGAGGCTAGCATAATCCCGAAAGTCATGGCAATGGCACAAGTAGGAGACACCCAGTCTCAAGCTGCAACTGTGCAAGCACTGCCCTGCTCAGCCCTCCCCTCAGAGAAGAGGAGAAGCAATGGACTCAAGCTGCAGCAAGGGAGGTTTAGGTTAGGTATTAGGAAAAACTTTCACATGAAGAGGGTAGTAAAGCACTGGAACAGGTTACCCAGAGAGGTTGTGGAGTCTTCATCCTTGGAGGTTTTTAATGCCCAGCTAGACAAAGCCTTGGCTGGGATGATGTAGTTGGGGATGATCCTGCTTTGAGCAGGGGGTTGGACTAGATGTGACCTCCTAAGGTCCCTTCCCACCTGAATTTTCTATGATACTAAGAGGGGCCCACTTGTAAATAGCAGGCATGAATCAGGCCCTGAGCATCTTGCTGTGAGTCTCTGCCGTGGTGCACAAGCACATAGAAAGGCAGCAGCCACACTGGCTGCATCCACTTGCTTGCAACTTGTGCGGCAGTTCAGTGATGTGGACAAACACCCACGTGGGGACTAGCTGCTTCAGAAACGCATCTTGCCTCCGCTGGGACGGGAGTCGAGGATGACATTCTTGACTCAAGAATAGAAAAGCAAGAGCTCTAACCTCCTGCTCCCCAAAGCCCATCTTCCAGCCCCCTGATCTCCCAGACACATACTGCATCCCATCCAGACTAAGACCCAACCCCTTGAGTGCTGCCTGGTCTTAGCTACCATGTTGCTCACAGGAGCCTTGCTGGAGACTCCTTAACCCCAGTCTGGCAAGCGGGTGGTTGCCCATACAAAGGGTTGGGCTTGCATTGTGCCCTCAAGTGACAAGACGGGTTCCTTCTGACTCAAGTAGTAGGCATCAGCTTTGTCCCAACACCCAGGAGCTGTCATGCTGCAGACATCTACCAGCTGGCACCTTGAAAACTGGGCACTGTGGCTGACTGACTCGACCCAGCCAGGTGCCCCCATGCAGCTGGGCTCGGCACGGGCTCTGCCACGGGAACATCTGTGCAGCAGAGGCTCAAGGCAAGGTGCAGCTGCCCGGCTGGGGATGTCTCAGCTTACTGCAGGGCATGGGAGGAGAGCCAGGGAGCCGATCGCATTACTTGCAGCATGATCGGGCCGGGGAGCCAAGCCTCCATATATTGTGCCGTCTACTTAGGGCCTGTCAGACGAAGCGCATTCCAGCTCCCCTTGGCACCCTCCGCAGTGCCTTTCAATTAAATGAATTGCTCCAGTGAATTTCCTTCTCATCCATTAGGCCCGTCTGATTCAGGCTCTCGCTGTCTGGCTCTTTCTCCAGGAAAAACTTCATTTGTGAAATTGGTTTTAAAGGGAACATGAGTGAGGGCGAGGGGGAGGGACCCATGGTCATGCGCCCCGGCCTCCCCTCCTTGGCTCTTGGAGTCGTATTCTGATCAGCGAGGCACCCAGGAATACCTCTCTTCACCAGATGCAGGGGGCAGGGTGGCAAAAGCAGATGCTAATAACAGATCCATGTGTGCAGAGTGCATAAACACACAGGCAGGTGTGGATATAGCGCTGGGTGACCGTCCGCGTTCAACTCAAGCCAGATTGGTGCATTATCACCGTGGTTTCAAGCAGAGCTGCCTTAAATTCTGCATTGCAGTGTGGTTGCCATCGGGTCGAGTGCCCACACAGGGAATGAAGTCAGACTGTCATACCCCTGGGACTCTGCTTAGCCCCTGGCATTGTCACTGCCCCCAGGGCAGAGGTGGTGTAGAATGGACGCATCCTGATCTGGCAGCGCTGAGATACACCAGTCTGTCTGTGACAATGTGGAGATGGTGGTAGAGTAGCAGACCCATTGCCTGACCCTGCGAAGGCAAGCTATTCTTGAGTGAGATGGTCACTAAAGGGGGAAAATCTGAGTTTCTCTGGGTTCATCAAGGTTTTCTCGGTTAGGCGGTAGCTCAGAAACGTCTGCTCCAGACTTGTTCAGGTGCATGATCCTTGCGGAGGAGCCAAACCATTTACAGGGATGAAAAATCTAGGTTAAGATCTCAAATCCTAGCTGTAGGAATTACTCAGTTGGACTACTAAATCTTGCCTGCCTATGTCCTTAGGCCAACACAGCTACAACCAAAACCCCAGCTGTAGGAATAAGCACACAGGCACATGACTTAGCTTGAACAGGGCCTCCCCAGTCCTGCCCTTGTACATGTATGTTGTACGTATACACATTACCATGCAGAAAAGCAGGGAGTCTCCCTGGGCCCACCTCGGCAGGTCATTGCTATTCACCCACGTCTGTACGCGTGCACTTGGCCAGTGAAGCAGGGAGCTCACAAGGCAGGAGGACGGTGTGGCCAACAGCGAGATGCAGCTCTTGGTGGCGTTTCCCAGTCTCACCGCACTTGTGTTGGCTCATACTGCTCCTCCCTTCAGCAGCTAAAATCCTGCCCCTGTTCCAAAGCAGGCTGGAGCCTTAGTCCAGGCTGGCTGTCCCTTTGCACCCATCCTGGCTCTGAGCGCTGATCAAGAAGCCGTATTTTGAGAGGGTGGCAAAGCTGGTTTCAGCTCAGAGTTGTTGACTTGGTGGCAAAAGCCCTCCCTTGAGAAAAACTTGGCAAAGGAGTGTAGACATGGACCAGAGCCATGAATTTTGGATTAAAACCCAAGCAGTCCCAGAATCTGGGGGATGGATATTGGATCCAGCCATCTGGTTTAGCCTGTTCCAGGACGGTGGACTCACAAGACCCAAAGTTCAGGTCCAGAGCTGGTGTTTTGGCTTGTGTTTGTCTCTACTCTGGTTGACAGGGAGCGAATTTGTTCTGTTTTGGGTATTTTTTAGTTTAATCAGTCAGGTCTGCATCTGGGATCCCGAGAAGAGCCCTGGATTTGTTTGCAGTCAGTGGGAAACCTCACTGCCTGGAGGCCCATTAATGTCATGGGAGCACCCAGAGGAGCTCAGTGTGGTTTGAGAGCCCCGCTGAAAGCCACTGGTTTCTCTCTGGCAAAGTGCTATGATTATTCATACTAGCATTTATTCTAGCAGTGCCCAAGAGTGGCAAGGTTGGGGACCCCATTGGGCCACCCACTACACACCCACAGACTTGTTGATTTTGGAGCTTAAAAATCAAATCATTCCACTTTAGTGCTGGCACCATTTTAATTGCTGCTGCATTCAGGACCCTGCTATGCCTTGAAACCAACTTGTCACCCCAGTCAGAAGCAGCTTGGACCACCTCGCCAACCCCTGGTTTCACATCCCATTCCAGCAAGTGTTCTTTTCTAGCTGTTTTGCAAGACATCAGCTGTTTCACTCATCTGCAGTGAAGGGAAAGAGTGAGAAGAGATGGGATTAGCTCCCACCTTCCTGATATGAGACATGCTCGGGCAGGACCAATACACACACTTCAAATGACTCTTCCCAGCTGTCATCCTGGACCAGAGACCTGAAGGGAAACATTATGTTCTTTGCTTTACAGTGGTCAGACATAATGAATAGTCATAGCTAAAAGCAGACATGCTTCTCTCTGCCTGGGCTCTGCTAAAAGAGGCCTTGGCATAACTCTGGCACTGTCTGGACAAGCCTACATGGGTTTCCCCCACTCCACCTCTTTGTGAGGGCATTGCACTTTCTTCTTTGCTGGAGTGAATAGTAAGTTCCTGGCCCCTGAAGATCTGTCCCACCTCCCAGAGGCTGCAGGTTTTCCTAACAAGTGCTTTATGGTCAGCTAATGCCATAGTCTTTTTATTTCCCTCTTGCAAAATTGGAGGAAAATCAAGGCTGAATTTGCAAAAGTGAGACAGAAAAAGAATGTGCAATTAAAACCAACAAAGCAAGCAAGCCTGACTCGGGAGAATTAATACCACTGAAGTAAAGGGCTGGCTTCAGCCTCTGGCCCCATTAAGGCTTCTATGAAATGAAATGCAATAAACCTTTACCAAGCCAGGAACAAGACTTGTGCCAAAGAACCGCCCGCGGTTAATTACTCATGCTGATTGAGATATTGACCGGCCGTCGCCCGGCAGCCTTGCCGAGAAAGAGGAGGAAGTGTGGATCCCAGGGAAGGCATCCATCAAGTCAGTCATGTGCTGGTCCCAAGGGGCTTGGAGAGGGTGGCTGCAGGAAGAGTGTGGTTTTGCCCTCTGCTCAGGTGGGCAGTGGTGCCTCTGTTGTTTCCATTCTGGGCAACGAGCCTCCCAAAATCAACCTGATCCCCAGATGCTGTTAATATGGACGCTCTTCCCCAGCCCAGGAAATCCCCTCCCTTCCGCAACCCGTTCTCCCATCCACCGGCCTTTTGCTTGGCTCCTGCTTCCTTGGGAGTAGCACCCACATCACCACCTTACGGAGGCACTTGGCCAAGTTGATGGTGGGACTGCAGAGATGGTGTGGAGCTTCCCTTAGAAAGTTAATGAGAGCCGCTGATCCCCTTCACCTCCCCCCGGCATTTGCCTTTCCAATTAGAGTAATGAATCTGTCCCCTTGCCAGGAGCTGAACCTGCAGCCTGTCAAGCAGCTGATTTCTGAGGATGGCCATTGTGCTCCAGACTGTTTGCTCAGCAATGCATCCCCCAGCAGGAAGCCTCGAGGTGTCTGTGGGCTCGCAGGGGGACCTGGTTTGCACAGGGCCCAGCAGCTGTGCACTCCTTGCTGTGGGGTGAGGTGAGAGCACCACACCCACTGTGGGATGAACCAGGACACACTCAGGGCTGCTGCCTGGTGTGGAAGGGACTAATGGCAGCTCAGCTTCCCTGCACATGTGCTCAGGGGAGTGTAGAGAAGTGGGTGCTTGGGAGACAGAGGAGGAACAAGATCTTTAGGGAGGCAAGGCTGAGTGGTCCCAGGACTGGGATGAACCTGCACTGGGGTGTTTTCTGTTCACTTTCTGATGCCTCTTATTTTCCCTCTGTGTCGCTTCCCCAGGGAACAGGTCTTGCTGGCTCAACTTGGGACTTTCTTCTCAGCTCGCAGAGCCCCATACAAGAAAGCAGCACCATGGCTGATTTAAACATGGCTTGGGACATCAGTAGTGACAGCCAGCTCCCGGGTGCAGCCTGGCCTGTACTCAATGCTGGAGGGGCCAGTCCTGGCTCTGGTACACAAGAGTCCACATCCCCCAAAGACACTCCCACAGCTGGGGCTATGGCAGGGGTGGGCAAAATACGGCCCAGGGGCTGGATCTGTCCCACCAGGCCATTTTATCTGGCCCACAGGGCCCCTAAAAAATTTAGAAAATTAATATTTATTTGCTCAAACATGACAGGAACCAGGGGCAGTAGGACCCAGAGGAAGCTGGTGGCAGGACCCATCAACAAGGCCTGCCCAGCTCTGTGCCCCCAACCAGAAACCCCTGCCTAGCAGAGGCTTCTGGCCTGGGCCACGGGGCTGTTCCTGCTTCCCTGCACCGGAGAGGGAAATGTGGCCCTCAACAGCTTGCCAAAACTCAGTAAGCATCCCTCTGGCTGAAATAATTGGCCGTCCCTGGTTTATGGCCTCAGCAGGGAGATCAAGACCTTGCTGGACCAAATGGGTTGACGTAATTGCTCCCTGTGTGGATGGATCAGGGCAGAGCGGTGGGGCAAGCCTGCCCTGGTGGTGCATGCGCTCCATGCCTTCTGAATGCAGAGATCCACTCTTCTGGGCTGACAGCCTGGACACACGGGATTGAGCTCTTCCGATCCCACTGGAGGTCACTTATTGGGCCAACTGCGTTGTATTGTGAAGCCAGGAAGTCCATGCAGTCATGGCAAACACCCTGGCACTGGGGCAGGCACCTGTTAGGAATGAACGCCAGCATGTCTATGCTGGCAAAAATATGTTGGGACTATTTCTTGCACACTTCAGGCTCCTCCAAACTGAGATGAACACCTAGCCATCAGGCAGGGGAACAGCCCTCAGTGGGTTTAACCACTCCAGGGCTCGTTTGCTGGAGAGGCCCCTACCCTGGGGCTAGCTCCTCTTGCTTTCCATTCATTCGGACAGATGATTCTTTCAAGTGCGTGCCCTCCTTCCTTGATTCTGTCCCTTTGGGATTGCCAAGAGCTCGGCTGTGGCTGCAAACACTAGAGCCAAGTGGCCCCTGGTGAATAAAAGCCGTGCTGTGCTGCCAGCTCCTGGCTTTGCAAAAATAGCTGTGGCAACTCCCAGCTTGAAGCACTCATCTCCAACCCACAAGGCTTCAGATTTCAGCTGGGCTCACACAGCCACCAGAGTCGGTCTAGCCATGCCCATGGGCATAGCCCTGTAAGGGTGTCTAGGCTGGGGTTTACAGTGTCAGTCACTAGGGCTGCTGAGCCTCGTAGTCAGCAAGGTAAGCCCCCTTATAGCTCCTTCGGCCAATGCCATCAGGAACGCCAACCTCTGGCCTCCCCGATCATGCACTGTCTTGCCCACAGTAGCCTTGGTGGGTAGGTCAGTGGGATGCCAGGTTAAGCTAGTGTCCTGATACAATAACATAGAAGGACATGGCTCCAGATCCTCTCCTTCTGTGAGATGAGGCCAGCAATAGCAAGGCAGAAGCAAGGTCAGTGCATTCCCGCTGATTTCTGCCCCTCCTTCCCTAAGCAGGACACAGATGCCCACATATGTCTCCACAATATGGAAGCACTGACTGCACAGAGTTATGCCAGTGTGAAACTGGTGAATGCAAGGAGATTTTCAACCCTATGGTGTCTCCTTTCTGATCCCACCTGGCATAGCAGCCTCCCACTGCCTACTCCAGAATGGACTGAGGTCTTGGCAGAGTGAATGAATAGGAAAAGAATAAGGAGTCCTTTGTATAGGGGCTGCTTAGGATCCAGTCCTGGATTCAAAGCAGGGTTGGTGTTTCACTACCCATTACTTAGAGGTAGAGGGAGAACCCCCCATCCCCCAGCCAGTCACTCTTCTCCTTTCATACCCACAGTACTACAGGGGCTCGGAGGAGGGAGTGGACTTACTGTGGTCCAGCCTCATTGGTAAGAGAGCCATTGGCTTGTCTGCTCAGGGGCATTCATGAGCGTTCACTCAAATGAGCTGAAGGTACAAGTCGAAGGCGATGAGTGAAATCACACTGAGCTCAGGCTCTGACTCAGAGAGAAAGTGGCTTCATTTGATTTAGCATAATTTGCTTTTAGGGTAAATTGAGCTAAATTGCACGAAGGCCACTCAATTTCTGAAATTAATTCAGGGATTTAAAGCAGTTTAATCCCTTCTAAAGTTAATCCACACTGATTTCCATGAGTGTCCCCGTGTGGACAAGTCAAGTTCCAGTTGACTTAGCAACATCTCAGTTTAGAGACCCCAGGGCATCCTGGGCCCAGCGTGTGGGAGCCAACTGACTGGGAACAGCAGAGGGAGCTGGCCATGCCTGGGCCACTCTCAGGTATTTGCTGGTGTCCTGCTTGCTGTTCTTTTTCCTGCTTTACCTCCCATCAGCAGTCTGCTGGCTAATACACAGCGGATGTGTCTACACATATAATGCACAGGAAGGTTACTGCTCAGTAAAATAAAGTGCAGTAAACTGCACCCCGGAATGTATCTACATGTGAACCCTGTTGGGTGCAGATTTGCTCTCAATGGCAGCACCTGGTCCAGGGCTGCTCCTGCCATGCTGTGCCACGTTGCATCAGCCAAAAGGAGCTCCAGGTTCCCCTGGGTGCCAGCCTGGGTACCGACAGTGGCCACAGTGGCTGATCCCAATGTGCATGGGACCAGAAGAGCTGTACTGGGTGCAGGGCTAGCTGTCTCCTGACCCTGTGCATATGGAGACAGGTCTCGATGTGCATGGACCTGGGAGACAGCTTCCTCTGCAGTTGGCACAGCTCCTGCCACATGGGGTCTTAGCCAGGCAGCAGTGCCTCCCTGGGCTGACCAAGAGCAAAATTGTTCCTGGTCAGCATCTGCACATGCAGTACTGCAGTGCACAGTAGCTGCTGCATAGTTAATCTACTAACTGTCTCTACAGGTAGTAGCCAACTGTACAGTAGATTAATTTACTGTGCAGTAAATGCCATGCATGTGTAGACAGTGACTTTTTACTGCACAAATAGATTTACTGTTTGCTGCACAGTAAAGCATCTCATGTCGTGTCCCCCACAGACATCTGAAGCAGACACAGTGTGATGTAATCTGTCTTGAGACTGGAGAATAAGGTTCATGGACCCCAGTTCATCATTGGGATCTCTGGGGCAAGCTCAAAGTCACACTGCAGGTCCCTAGCAGAGGCTGGAGAAGACCCTACCACCTCTGAGCCCCACTCCTGGACTCCATGTATATTCTGTGCTGCTTGTGGCCCCCCATGCCGGGGTGTCCCCTCAAGGCTACACCGTAGACCATGTAGCTGCACAACTGGTTGTGATCCTAACTAGGCTGCTGGGTTGCAGCAGGCAAGGGCCACCTCCGAAGAGAGGCTGCCAGCTCTGTTGCGACTGAGGCCCATGCTTTTTCCAGCAGCCTCAGCCTGGATCGTGCTTGACTGCAGCCTTCCAGGCTCCACTTGGAGAAGGCTGCAGTCTTCTTTCCTGGGGGGAAAAGTGGATCGCAGTGTGATTCAGGACCAAGCTGTTCATTGCTTAATGCAGGTAGGGCAGGAAGGTCTGTGCATCCACATGCACTAGTCCCATGGTTGATGCCCAACTGCCCAACACAATGACTCCTGACAAGGAGTCCAAGACGCGAGAACAGAGCCCTAGCTGAACAGGAGTCATTTTTCTCCATGGATCTGATGTATCCTGACCAGAAGAGGGCAATAGTGCTTCACACACTGCCAGGAAAAACCCCGGCGGGCTTCCTCAGGCTATTGCATCTCCCACTGGGCTGGGTTCCCATCAGCTCTCCCAAGCGGAGCAGGGCAGGTGAGTCTGGTTTTTGTGTGGAGAAGAAACCTAGAGGGAAGAAGTTGCCAGTTTTACAGGACACAGGGATGCTCAGGCAAAAAAGCCAACCTCCTCCCTAATCCAGGACTGAACACAACCACCATTGAACGGCATTGCTCTTTGCCACCCCACAGCTGCCATGCTCCACCCCAGAGCTGGATGCTCACCTGTGTGTGTAGCTCATCTAGGCAAAATGCTTAGGAGGGTCCGGACAGAAAGTTACGGTGTTCACCAGGAGGGGAGGGAAAGCAGCCAGAAAGGATCACAGAAAACATCAGGCTATGTGTTCAGCCCTTCAAAGAGCCACGTTGCGTTTTACAGACAACCTGCCCCAAGGACCTACACCCATGCCTTGGGTTTGCTCAGCTTTCCAAACAAGGCAGGCATGCAGGTGCCAACCTGGGATTAGGGAAAATACAGGCCAATTAGCTGCCTTGTAACTCCCTCTTTGTTCAACAAGGACTCTGCTGGGTTTACTTAAGCTAAAAATAAAGAGCCTGCTGCACAGGGTGAGTTTTTGGCTCCAGCTCCTGGAAACCTGCACAGACCAGTGCAGTTCATCTGAGGGCCCTCCCTCGGCTGTGAGGGCCTCAGAACAGGAGCTCAGTCTGGACCTATTCCTCAGGGCAGGGCGCAGCAGGAGCGTGAGCCTCGCCTGTCAGAGGAAGATGGGCTGGCGAGCAGGAGAGAGGCAGGGAGCAGGTCTCACCCTCATCTTGCATTTTGCAGAGTCCCTCCTGCCAAACATGCATGCTCTCTCCCCTTGACGGCTTTGAGAAGGGCCCGGTTGTGCGTTCCAGCCTGCTTTGAAAAGGATTTTAGCAAAGCTGATATGGAAGCTGGTTAGAAAGCCTGGGGAGGAAGGTTTCCAGGGTATAGCCCTCTGCCTGGAACCCTGGATTTGGGCCCAGATGAGCAGTAGGTTGAGGCTCAGGGCTGTATCTGAGCAAGGGACAGCAGAGTCCGGAGATGTTAGAGGAGCAGAGGTACTGCTCCATGGTGTACTGGTGGTCAACGGGGCCCTGGTCTGGAGATAGTACCAGACAGGCACCCCGTGCCCTCCATGCTGCAGTTAAATATTGAACAAAGGTGTCTAGGAGGGGGGTTGACATCGGCTTGTTGGTCCCCCGACTTTTGGGAGCCTTTGCAGGAGATGCAGCAAGATGGTGAGATCCAGGTCCAAGCAGCAAGCTTGGAGCTTGCCAGACCCAACCCCACTTCTCCGACCTTGCAGCAGAGGATCTGTGGAGCATGTGGACCTGAATCGCTGTTGTCTCAGCTTTTGCACCACCCTTTCATCCATGCAAAGGAGGTATGCGTGCCTACCCTTCTGGCTATGAGGCCCCAGAAAGCATCGTGGGCTTGGTCCTTAGCAGTTACATATATGGGCCCAGCCACTGAGAGGTCTCAAGCTGGGTCTGAGTCAGAGGGACAGCCGGGTGGTTAAGGAATAAGGATGGTTAATGGACAGAGCATCACTGTAACCCAGAAGCACTAGTTCGCCAAGCTGGACCGTTGCGTTCAATCCAGAAGTGCCTGCCCAGATCGGACTCTGCAAGCGGGGGAAACTGGGCTGAACAAAACGGGCCGCTCCGCTGAGCAGCCTGTGCTGGGGCCGCCACGCTGTTCCCCAATCCCAGGTCACCCGGCCCCTCCCAATGTGGCTGGCCCTGCTATTGTCCGAGAGAGGGGGAATCGGGTTCACAGCAAATATTTTCCTGCTGGCCAAGATCCATCAACTCGGTGACTTGCCCCAGGACATAGAGTCATCAAAAGCGTCCATCAGAGCTAACTAGCATTGTTGGCCTCTCAGCGGGAACAATGGGGCCATCGCACTTATTAATCATATCCCTCCCCATTGAACCCATCCCATCCATCAGTCGCCTCGGTCTCGCACTTTGAATTCGCCGCCCTGCCAGCCAGGGATCCCAGGGCTTGCCCAGTGGGGGACGGGAGAGGGGGACACCGTGTTGCTGCGGCAACGCTTGTTGCTGCTTCCTGTTTCTCCAGATGTCAGCCATGTGTTTCCATAAGAACCGGGATTGTCCCCCAACCAGATGGAGCCGCGGGGCTCTTTCACAGGCACCACAGCAACAGCAGCAGCATCTCCGAGACAGATGTTGTCTCGGGTCCTCTTTTCTCGGCTGCTCCCGTCTCTTGCTGGCTGCTGCTCTGGCCCCCCCCGATTCCCACGCGCGGCAAAGGCGGCTGGGAGCTTGCCCCATTGCGAGTGGAGGAGCTGGGTGCGAAACCTCTCCCCAGCCGGCGATCAGATCGGAAATAGATACCGTCACGGAGCGTTTTAGTGGGGGAGAGTAAAAGTTCCCGACTCTGCCCAAGCCTGGAAGCCTTCCTCAAGATCTTTGCCTGGTCCTCTACCTCCCTGTGGCTGTTGTACGTGCTACCGCACAAAGCATCATTTGAGATTCACCTCTACGCTCGCCCATCCACCCAGACCAGCTGCCTAGAGACTCACCTGAGCTGAGGCGCACACCTGAACCGAACAGATACTGCCCAACACGTCCTCGGGGAGTTTGAACACCGGGCTCTGTTCGCTTCTGGCTCAGACCCAGGCCCCGGTCTGCAGAGCTGACTCTTTCCCCTGCTACCGTTTATGCCTCTTTTCTGTACCGCTGCCTGCCCGAGAGCAGTATTTGGAAAGGAGACCCTCCAAAACAGCTGCAGCTTATCAGGAGCTGCAGCTGGGCTCCTGCAGATGAAAAGGTCTCCTCTTCTGTGCTTTTCAGCTCGGGATCTCCAAGCACTTTGCAAGCCCTGGCTGATTTAAGTGGAGCCGGCTGGGAACGAGCCAGCAAAATGTTATTCGGTGAAAACTGTGGAAATCAGACTATTCTACAGGGAAATGTCAAATTTGGCCATTTCCTGCCAGCCAGCCTATATGCCCCATTCATGAGGACCCCAACTTGGCCAGCCAGCATTCCTGACTTTGGGGCAGGCTTTCCAAGTGGGATGTCTCCAAGCCAGTGCCGTCGGGTCTTACAAGGCCATGTACCCTCAGGAGTTTTCCAGCTGGGCTTCTAAGGCACAAGGACCCTGGGAAATCCAAAAGGCTTGGATAGCAGTGGGCCAGGAAACAATGTTCATGTATAGCTCACAATTCCCCCCCCCAAAAAAACATTTATTCCCTATATTTTTTGCAAAATGAGTTGTTTGAAGAGTTTCTCTCCATTCTTCTGCTTCCCTATATGATGCTGCATCAGATAGCACCGAGGGAGCAGCTGTGCAATTTGACATCCAACAGAAATGTGACAATATCTCTCCCTTGGAAATGGAGGGAGGTTGGTGGAATCTGAGTTTCTTCCACTGCTGGATCCCACCTCCCAGGGTGGAGCTGGCCCATCCCTTCCCCACAGTGCACAAGGCTGCACAGCAAGTCTAACACCGAAGGCGAGAAGTGTGTCGTTCCTCTGGTTTAACGTGCTGTTAACCCAGCAGCCAACATCAGCCAGTCCACATCAGGCATGCGTTTGAAACATATGCCAGGCACATTGTATGGGAGCTTCCCACAAGTGTCCCATATGCTCCCCGTCTGCACAGCTTTGTAACTCCATGGGGACGTTAGCGTAGCAAAGAATGATGCCAGGGCCATAACTACCCAGCCCATGTGCCACTTGATGTCTGAGTTCAGCTGCAGTAGGGTTGTCTTCACCCAGCGTTGTATTGAGAAGGAGCAACTTCTTCTTTTCCACTCTCCCGACAACCTTCCTTTGCCATTTGACCTTTGGGCTGCCAAGGCCACCAGAGATCCCCGGTTCAGAGGAGGGTTTCACCTTTCCTTCGGGAGGGATCCTGCAGGCAGCCTTGCTGTGCAAACACGCAGAGAGGGCAGGAGCAGGGCTGCGGGTCAGAGGGTGAAATGAAGCATCCAAGATAAATAGGAGTCGGTGAAGGCAGGAGCAGAGGGAGGTGGGTGGGCTGAACCTGCAGCCTCGCCGAATCGCCCCTTCTGCTAGAGACCAAGAGATCGGCGCTGCTCTGTAAGTGCTGGGTTTGAATCGGACCCCATGGTATTCTCCGTTGCCTCGGAGCCCTGTTTCTGAACCAGGCCAAACCAACACTTGGGCCAAATGCTCAGATTTGAGGAAGATCTGCCTCTGGGTCCACGCGTTGCATCTGTGTCTATCTGGAGGCAGGAGGAGCTCCAAAACTTCACAGATGCTTCAGACAAACCTGAGGCTTGCTCAGAAGTGATTCTGTTTGTCTGTCTGCCAAGCCCCTTGGCCAGCTTGCAGTTTTGAATCCCGGTCCCACGACACCCTCTGTTGCCCAAGGTTTCAGTGCCAAAGCAGGAGGAACTCTGCTTTCCGAACCCCTTTTCCCCCACTCGAGGTGGGTTGAACTCACTTTCAGGGCAATCTCAAAGGAGGGAGGTGAGAGCCCCGCACAGACTGAGACTGGAAATGTAGGCTTCAGGGGCCCTTTGCAGCAAGGACCTACTATAGCTCCAAAACCTCAGTCAAGGGATGGGAAAGTCTTGCCCTTGGGAGGTCTGTTAGTAGCCAAAGTGAGGCTGATAGAGCCTAGGAGCAGAGCTGGAAATACTCATTGGTGGCATTCAGTCAGGGAACCACCTAGGCTAGACCTGCCTCCTGGACCATCTCTCACAGCAGAGAAGGGACTTGGCTGTCCTGGATATAAAAAAGGTTTCTTTACTAAAGCTGCTGGGCCCAGGCAGACCCTGTGGTTCTCTCTGGCTTTTTAGCTCTCACGCAGGGGTGCCTGCCTGATGCACTGCTCTGGAAAGCAGACAGCAGCGCAAGCTGGAGGCTCAGCCTGGCCCCAGGCCCAGATGGAGTTTGTTTTACTTTCCCCTCTCACCCAACCCCGGTGGGACGGCAGAGCCAGAGGGGCTGGCTAGGGTCACCCTATGATACAACTGAGGACTCCTTGATGTTAGAAGAAGCTGCTCTTGCAAGGGACGGCAGGGTGTGCAAAAGGAGCCTGAGATGAGCTGAGAAGCTGCCTGCATGGGTCTGGAACAGAAGTTTCATAAACCAGTTTGACCCAAAACAGTTAAGTCTGGTTTAAGATAAACCTGGTTTAATATAGTATCAGTTTCAGCCATTCTGAACCTGGCACTAAACGTCTGTTCTGTTACAGGTTTAAACCAGTTTACATCTAACCTGGTTATATGTAACTTCTGTCCATGCCTGTACCTGCACACTGGCTTAGCTCTGATTCCTCAAATGCTTTTGTATGACCATGGCCATAGGCAAACACATCCCTCCCTCCTCTCCAGGCCCCATATACCTGTTCCCCCCCAGATCCCTCTCACCAAGATAAGCCCCATTTCCCCCCAGTCTCCACATTGCACCCTCCCCAGGTTAACCAGCCTTGTGCTACTAATACAGCTGAAGGCCAGTGGAGCAGAGCCAGGCCCTGATCTACCAGGAGGATTAGGGGAGGGAGACAGGTGGCTAATTCCCTGCCGCACAATGCCATGTGGCAGCCCGGCCAATGGTGCCGGTGACCCAGGGGCCACAGGAACGTGTTAACAGTTTCCAGGTCAGTGGAGGGGAGGAATGGCAATTCTTCTACTCCAGAGGATAACTGGATCTGAGTTTTATGGCCCCAACATGCCTCAGAGGCCAAATTCAAGGCACAGTCATATTATCGTCCTCCTTCATCTGGGTTTCACAGAGCCCCCCCTTCCTGCAGGCTCCATCACTGGAAATGCTTTGCCTCTCCTGAGCAGCTGGGCCATGGGTCCTGGTAAACCCCACACAAGTCTCTGTGGATTTGGGCTTTGCTCTTTGGCAGCAGATTTCCAACTGTGGGCTCTGAAGTAGTCTCATGGCTCACAAGATGAGCAGGTCCTTCCCAGGTCTTGCCCAGACCTCACGCACGCAGGATCCAGCCATGCACCATCTCCGTGGGAGCATCTTCAAGCGACAGCCGTCCAGCCTGAGCTCGTGGGAGCTCCTCCAGCTTTGCTGCCCTGTGTGCACCCTGCCCCATGAGACAGCCACCTCCTGATCCTGTGGCAATGTCAGGATGCTGGGGTGTTTGCTGCCATCACCCTAACCATGGCCAAGTGCCTGCTAGTCCTGGCTGCTACAATGAATGTGCCTCCTCCCATTGCTCAGACCCCAAGGGAGCATGGTGCCCCCAGCCCTATGTGATTCCCAAGGGCTGGAGAGACCGATGGGGTGAGGTAGTGTGCTGCGAAACCTCTCCCTAGTTATCCGGGCTCTGCACTGTACTAGCTCCACCAGGTCTAGCCCAGGTCTAAGCCTTGGATAAGCCAGCTCAAACCAGACCTGTCTTGGGGTTTGGGATGCAAAGAAACATCCACAGACACTGGGAAATAGCAACATGTGTGATCATCTCCACCCTTTGGAGGGGGAAAAGTCAGGCCATGAGACCCTGGTGGGTTTTTTTTAATTACATTTCTTTTCCAGGGCCAAATTCAGTTCCAAATTTTGACTGAGCAGAGCTCAGTTGTTCAAGTCTGTGTGGCACTACCACTGACAAGTATCCTCCCTCCCAGACTCTCTGTCTGGGGCTGCAGATACTTACCTGGCCGGGGAGATACCATCTTTTTGGCCTTGAATGACTGTGACACTGGTATCAGAAGAGGAAGAGGCCTAGAAACAGGTCCACACTGAACTGTGGTCAGAGCAGGGTCCAGACCAGGGGTGGGCAAAATGCGGCCCGGGGGCCAGATGCGGCCTGCCAAGCCGTTCTATCCAGCCCACGGGGCCCCTAAAAAATTTAGGAAATTAATATTAATCTGCCCCGGGCTGCCTGTCACGCAGCCCTTGATGGCTTGCCAAAACTCAGTAAGTGGCCCCCGCCCGAAATAATTGCCCGCCCCGGTCCAGATGCTTGCTCTGTCTGCACCTAGCTTCCTTGCTGGGGGCTTTTTCCACTCATGGGGGTGCAGAAACAAGAGAAGGACTGCGGTCCACTGGACAAAGCACTGATGCATTGCTCCTGTCTCCATTTCTGACCTGCTGTGTAACCCAGGACAAGTCCCAGCGCCACGCTGTGCCTCAGTTTTCCCAGCTCTAAAATAGGGCGTTCTGTGGCTCTATAAGAACAAGGCCCCATTCCTGCTAGCTGAGACTCTATTCCCATGCATGGCCTTCCATCTTCCCTGGGGTAATCTCTCTTTTTTTCCCCCTTAATGAGATTAAGTGAGAATAAATTATTCAGGAAAGGAGCCCTCCCTGCACTCCCCACCCCGGGTTTGCATGAAGGCTGCACGGTAAGGTTTCTAATTAGCATCATTAGTGGGCGGTGGGGGCGGTCTTGCTGCTGCAGCCCCGTTAACAATCAGAGCTGTCAAGCGGGCTGCTGGCGCTGTTAAAATATCTGAGAGCCTTTGTCCACAGGGGAAGGGAGCCTGGGACTTACAAACCCTTCCCTTGTCTGTTGGAAGGCAGGCAAGGGAGGAGGGGTGCATGAGGTGGGGTGTAGTCTGCCTCTGCCCCCTCACCTTTCCCTAGCTTGCTCCTGGGACCTCCAAGTGAGAGCATGAAGTGATGCTACTAAGACTTCATCACTGGGGCGGGGAGAAACCCACCGTGTCAGGTGTTGTCACCTGCAGAGGGTTCCCCAGCTGCCATGGAAAGAGGCCTGGGGGAGATGCTCTGGCGGGCAGCTCGGGATGGAGGGCAAGGGATGTCTGGGGGTCTGTGTTTGCCTCTCTTCTGCCTGCTGCCCTGTCTCTCTCCACGCCTTGGTTTATTCAGGGGATTTGTAGTCAGGCTTGGCCTCTCTGGAGAATGAATAAAAGCAGGTGGCCATTATCACTCATGTAATTCCCTCCCCCCTGCAACGCCCCCCCCCCAGCCTCACCACCCCTGCCATGAATAGCTGAGAATCCTTCTACGCGGGATGGTGGGGGGTGGCACTGAAAGGCCAACCAATGCCTCTAATGAGCAGCCGAACAGGGCACGTCAGGAGCGGATGTGTTAACGGTTTCTGGTTCAATGGAGGGAAAAAATCCCCACAAAGGAAGGTGTACAAATATTGTGGGAAATCTATTGGCCCCTTAATATTTCATGAAGCCCTGGGCCATTCAGCCAGGGTGAATTCCACAGCAAGGTCTCATTCAGCCGGCATCAATGGGAAACTTTTAATTGAGAGGCACTTCATTCAGGGCCCGTGGGTCATTCAGTGTGAGAGCTTTTCAGGGAGAACAGAGAGCCGTGTCTTTCCAAGCTGCACCAAAAGAAAAGCCACTGTTACCAGCGCTCGAAGCTTGAATGCTAAGGGCCTTAATCCCCCCAAAGGGAAAACTGATTCCATTTTTTTAAAATTTATTTCTCAAAAAACAACACAAAAAAAGAAGTGGGGGGAGGAGAGGTGAGGAGTGGAGGACATTGTGTCTAAGAGAGGACAGCTCGCATTGTTGGGGGAGAAAGGGAGGGAAGAGCGCCTCGACACAACCCTCCGTCACCCCGCTCCCCAGGCGTGTCTGGGCCGCTGCGTGCCTCATGCCGGCGCAATGAGCTCGTTGGGTCCGACCCACTTTAAACGTGACTCGGCGGAGACGATCTTGTGGGGTTCCCTCTCGGCAACGCCCGCATGCAATTGTCACGCACTTCTTGGCTGATTTGATTTGCTTTGCACCCATTGGGGCTGGAAGCAGAAACTCCCCTGCTCCAAAATATGAAAGCCAGGTGCTGCGCTCTCCCACCGACGGCCTCCTCCTTGGCGTGAAGGATGTGCCTGTAATGGAGCGGATGATGCTTCTGCCAAGAGGGGAAGGGGATGGCACCCAGCTCGGGTTGCTTTCAGGTTTATGGTCCTTTTACCCCTGCACACATCAAAGTGAAAATGCTCCTTCCTGCTTTAATCAGCTTTTCTGCCCAGATGCTTGCATGCCAAGAGCTCTCCTGGCCCCCACAGGACTAAACTGTGCCTGGCGTTTAACAGTCAAGGGAGGGGATTTCCCTTTTGCCATGCTTCCTGGGTGCTACTGGGCCAGCTGGGCAAGAGCCCTTGGTTATTGGCACTGCAATGGGCTTCCACATCCCCACACCAAGCCCCAGAGCAGAGAGAAGGCCGTGCATGGGACTGGGCTATAGCGGGGAGGGAAGACCCTGTAGCATACGCAGTGATGGGGTCCACTCTTGGTCACTGTGAAATGACTGAGATAAGGCCACAGGGCCACACCTCAGGAGGCAAAGTCCCCTTTGCCCCTCCAACTCTCACCATCTTGCTTTCAGTTAGAAGACATCCCCAACACTGACCACACAGCCGTAGCCTAGAAAAAGACGCTCGCAAAGCAGTCACTTCGCCTGCCATCACACTGGCTGGCTTAGTCGGACGTGGGGGGCTTTGGAAACTGGTTGTTCAGTGTGAACAGTTGGTTTCTGGTTTTCATTGGAGGGCCTCCATTATGGTGGGCACAATATGGTCCCAACCTCCAGCTGTGCTCACTATCACTTGCAGGCACTCCAGATGTAGTCTGGCTACGTCTGACTCCCTGGGGAGGTTAGGTTAAAATACACCGCCCCCCGGGCAATACGCAGGCAATGAACTGAGGGCGGTCAGGTTAAAATACACCCCCAGGCCAATACACAGGCAATTAACTGAAGTCAAGAAAGTGAGCTTATAAAGCCAGATGCCCAGATAGAAAATCAGACTCTTCAAGTGAAAGCTCGCCTGCGGAGAAGAGGAATGGTTGTGTGGGTAAGGCCATGGAAGGGGACTCAAGGGAGCTGCCTTAGGCCTCCACACAGTCACCCACTCCTTGTTTGACCTTAGGCAAGTCACTTAGCAGCTTCCCTGGGTCTCTCCTGTGTGGTTTTATTATAAGTTCCCGGGGGGTCTTCTGCCTCTCCCATCGTGTCTGTAGCAGCAAGCAGTGAAGGGTTTTTGCCTCCCCCTAATGTGGGCCCAGGTGTATCTGAGCATGCATTAGCCGACCACTTCTCAGCCATTGCAGCATCAGGGCAATGGCAGTGCTGTTGTCCTCCCTGCTTTTCACTTCTGGCACGTTGTAGAGTGGTTTGTTTTCATGGGGAGCTTCAAGGCTGCAGCGTATGTGAGAGGCTGGGCTGCCAATGCAACAGACTGGACTCCATGGTCTTGGGAAGCTGCTTCCTCTCTTATATTTTTGCTTTCTACCTAGCACTGTAGAGCCACAATCTCAGTCAGGATCCCTAGATTCATAACCCAGACTACAAAGAAAGAGTAATCAGGGCAGGGAGTGGATGAGAGTGATGTGATGCTGCAGATGGAGAGGAAAGGTCATCTCTTAGAACCATTGGTGGAAGGGAAGCAGCAAGATTTGGCCATTTGCTCCATACCATGCATGCAAGTCTGGCTCATGGAAGAAGAGGTTGTTGGGCTTTCACCAGACCGAATGCAAGCTGAAGTTCCTCTGGGGCAATGCAAAGAACTTTGCCCTCTCTGTGGTGCTGGAAAACCCAACCCTGAGGCTTCACACCAGTATTGGGGACATACAGACAAGGAGATTTCAGGCAGAAAGTGAAGCCGGTCCATCGCCTTTATTCTCCAGACTGCTGCAGAACAATCACCAAGGGCTGCAGGGAGGGAAAGCATTTTTCTTATTGAAACTAAAAGATGTTAAATACTAAAGCATTCTCATGGGTAGTTACAGAGAAGCAAAATGCATATTTTTTAAAAAAGAGATGGGTTTTTATCCCCATGTGCCTCTCTAATCTGCCTGTACCACGCTCCATTGAGCAGTGCCCTCAGCACTGCTATCTTGCATGGATTTAGGGTGCCCCAGGGTACACGTGCAGGTTCATCTCTCCTTATCCGTCCCTCCTTTCCTGACGTGCGCTCTACATGAGCTGCATGGGCGGCTTCTGTGCGTGTAGCAATGAATTTCACCTCTCACAGGGTGGAAATGCGAAGAGGCAATGATCTTCCCCATGCAGCTGTCCCCAAAAGTGAAGAGTGCTTAGTTCTATCTATCTATCTATCTGTCTATCTATCTATCTATCCACTCACCCAGCTAGCTACCCACTCACCTACCTACCTGTTTATAAGGCCCCCCCATCATCGTAGCATCTGGATGCTTTCCATGCTGAGCTTCTCAGCCTCTAATGTCTTTAGGTTGCCAACACTCGTTGGGTCGTGGTTTCCATGAACACCTCGAAGGTTCATCTTCCTGGCAGCACAAAGGCTGAGGAGTGTGCCCTGGTTAAAGGGAGGTTGTTTCCCCAACCTCCAGGGTCAGCGCTGACATTTGTCCTTTCGTAATTGGACAGAAGGCCATGGCTGCATGTGTGGGGTGAGGCTCCTAATGGCTCGGGGACCCCTTTGGTCGAGTGCCTCTGCCAAGCGTTTTATTGATGCCACAATAGCCCCCGCCCTGACCCCGATGTTGCCTCTCACTCTCTTGCTTTCTTCCTTTTCACCACCGACGACAGGAAAGTCTGTCAAAAGGCGGAGCGCGCGGCCCCGCACAATGGAGCGGGTCAGCGACCCCATGCCTGGTGTATGCGATGGCGCCTTTGTTCCCGAGGCAGGCCGTACCCCCCCGGGGGCAGGTGGGTGTTGCTGGCTGCAGAAAGGCAGAGGGACGTTCCCCTGTGAGGGAATGTTTTAGCTTCCCTTTAATCTTGTCTTTTTGGCGGGGGGGGGGGGCTTCAAAAAGCAAGACTGCATTTACAAGGGGCATGCGTGTAACGGGCAGACCGGCACCTCAGACAGCATGGCATCTGGGAGCAGCCCATACGAGGCGTGGAGGGAGCAGAGGGCCATGCCCAATGCTCAGCCTATGCAGGGAACAGCTCTGGCACATCCAGATGTTACTTTTGGTCTGGCAGCATTTTAGGATTCACACTCAAGTACTTAAGGACCTGGAGCAGGAGCTCACCTACTGGGGTGATGGCCCTCTCTGGCAAGGAGCCCAAGAAATACTGCTTGCGGTACAGACTTCCCTGCAGGCCGTGGGGAGTCTAGCTGCCCATTTCTGGGAGTGCAGGGAAGGGCATGGACTGGGCAATATATTTTCCATGATGCCCATCTCTGCAGCGTGTTTGTCTGCTGCAGGCTCTGGCATTAGAAACAGTCAGGTTTGCTGATGGGATTTGCTATGTGAACCTTTTGCTCCTGTTTGATCCACCCAGAACTATTTAATTGTCTCCCAGTGGCCTGCAGAGAGGCTGAATACAAGCTGGAGGGATCACTTATAGGAGAGAGATGGGTTTGCTTTGTGGGGCACATGTTCAGAAGCCAAACTGTCTTGGCAGGCTTCCTCGCCACCTCGCTTTCCTGATGGCAGCTGTGACTGGGAGCAGACACCTACATTAAAGTACCCCCCAGCTGGTTTTATTTAGCATCTCGGCAAGCAGTCCCAGGTCAGAGCGACTAGGGCATGGAGGTAGTAGCACTACAAGATACCCGCGGGCCTCAGGCCTTACTGGTGTTGCAGGCATACTGGTGTTGCACTGGTTTTGGCCGCACCTGGCCAGCTGATCATCAGGGCTGCCAAGGACATACTGTGATCAGACACTGGGCCTAGAGGTTAAAGACTTGATCCAAACCTGACTGGCATCAGCAGGAGTCTTTGCACTGACTCTATTGGGCTTTACAGCCAGACTTGTGCAGAAATCTCTATGGGGAGCATGCTCACTGCAAGGACCAGAAGGCCATAGGAAAGTAGGGCTGGAAGGGACCTCACAAGGGCATCTAGTCAGCCCCCCCGATCAAGGCACTAAACCATCCCAGCCAAGTGTCTGTCCAATCTGGTCTTGAAAACTTCCCAGGATGAAGATTTCACAACCTCTCTAGGCAGCCAGTTCCAATACTGGACTACCCTCCTAGTCAGAAAGTGCCTCCTAATCTCCAACCTAAATTTCCTCTGCTGCAGCTTGAGGCCTTTGCTGCTAGTCCAATGACCACAGGGAGAAGCCATCTCCATCCTCTCTATAATCACTCTCCAGGTGTTTGAAGACTGCTTTCAAATCCCCCCTCAGCCTTCTCTTCTCTAAATCACCCTAGCTGTGGCTTGCCTTCCATGTCTTTTCTGCAAAAACGACCGACTCAGGAAGTTTGCTTATGTAGCATGAGCATGCCCTGGCCCTGCACTGTGTCTGTGCAGTGTAAATGCACCCATGAGGCACGTGTACGTGGGCATACACCTGCGTGAGGTGTGTATATAGGAGCCTGTGCTTTGCAGTCAGGAGGTGGGGATGCAGCACAATCTAACCACTGCCACTTTTGACGTAGGTGCCTTGGGCAGCAGTGAAAGGCTTCAGCAAAGGTTGGTCCAGTCTGCTGAGAGGGAGCATGGCAACTTGAGCAGCCAGTCAGCTCTGAAATCCACGTGGCCTCAGCCACACTGGTGTTGATGCCCGAGCTAATGAAATGGCAGCTAACACTAAAAGCCTGCATGTATTTGCAATTAGCCCTACTGAGATCTGTATAGACGCACACTGAAAGAGCGGGATCTCCCAGGTGTGTGGGAGCCAGGCAGGCTAGGTAGGAGTGTAGTGTGCATCTGCTGTGTGCAATCTGTGCATCTATGTGTGTGCATGGTCTGCCTGCACCTTAGATACTTACATTGCCTTTATTGCTGCAGGATCAGCGTGCCTTTAATGCATGTATTATTGCTCCGGGCATACACATGAGATGGGAGCTCCCTTTTTCACCCCCACTGATTTCTCCAGGGTCTCTTCTGGGAGAGACGGCATCCTTTCAGTGACCTCCCTTCTCTTACCTCTCCCCCCTCCACTCCTCTCCCCACCCCAGCCCAAGTCTCACCAGGGGCATTGCAATAAGTCACTGCAGCAGCTGTGCAAAACGGTGCTTTTCCAGGGCCTGGTGTCATAAACCCACAATAGCTTCAGCGGAGGAGGACGCCCCCCCCCAACCCCCAGTTGTAAAAAAAAAATAAATAAATAAAGATGAAGAAGGAATTCAAGGGCCCTTGCAGGGGAGAAGCACTTCTCATTATGTCTCCTAGGCCGCCGTTTCCAAGGAGACAGCTCCCAGCCCTGCATCCCTCTCCCATCCCGCTGTGGCCCTTTGCAACTTACAGTATCCGCGGCTTCTGTTTTCCCTCTGGCCCCAGCTGTCTCCCATGCGCTCTCCCAGCCCAAGGTGGGCTTGACACCATATGGAATAGAAAAGCGTCCTCGGGATATATGACCTGCCATGTCTGCATGGTTGGGGGAAATGGGGCCGCGTCTGCGTCGTGTGTATGCCTCACTAGGGCTTGGGGAAGGGTGGGCATTTTGACTAGCAGGGAATAACCCTGTTGTTGCCCTTTGTGTCTGTCTGCGCACAACAGCCCGTTAGCTCCTCTGGTGTTGGGCGCTCTGAGTCCGATCACAAACCCTTGGAGGCCAGTGAAGTGAGCTTCAAATTGGGCCCGATGTTGTGATAAAGGCCATAAACCTCTCCTCTTTTCCCTACGAGCCCTCGATGTTCTGTAACTGGGAGGTAAAATATCCTGCAGGCTGCATCGTCTGCGTGGTACAAGAGACAGGCCCGACACAGGGCTCTCCCCAGGTCTTCGGGCATGGCTAGGCTCTGCATCAGTGTCCCAGATAAAACCCTTCCCTTTGTCGTTCTGGTTCTGGGCTGGAAGGGGCCAATTTCCAGCTTCTAGTTCGGCTACAGCTATTCCTACGAGAGTATGCTCCTGTGCAGTGAAAAGATCACAATAACAGCTGGTTTCCATTTCCTGGAGGGCAGGACCAGGGTTACTGGAGCTTGGTGGCTGGGATGTGTGAGATGGGGTGCAACAGAGGATCCTGCTGCCCTTTTCAGCCAGATCAGTGCAGATCCCTTTTGCTCCCCCATTCTTCCCTAGCACCATCAGTTCCCGTTAACCCTCAGAGGCACAGCTCCTGACCTGGCTGGACCAGGAAGCATCCCCTGCAAATACCCTCACCTGTACTCCCCAGGGGGAATCTGAAGAAGTTCAGGTGGCTCCATCGCCTCCCAGCTCTGCGGAGTTGTCCCCGGAGGTAGTTGGCCTGAGCAAGGGGAGCATAAAAGTTCTGGCCAAGCCACATACGAGTATTTTGGATACTGCCTAACTTCTGCATCCTCCAATGCATCTAGCACTGCCAGACATGTACGTGGGAGTCCTCCCATGTGGAAGGCCAGCTGTGCTCTACAGAGCACACACCCTCCGCCCTCTTTGGCAGCCAATTCTCAGATTTCTCAGGCCTTCCGGTCATTTTCTTCCCCATGTCTCTGATCATGCTGCTGACCTGGGAATCTGCTTGAAAATCAGCTTCATTGGTGCTGGATAACAACAAGACAACAGCCAGAGAATGGGGGCCCCAGCCTGCAGTTGCCATGCCAGGAATCAACTGTGCAAAGCGTTTATTTTTTGGCTCATGTTCGATACAAGGGTCGGAGGCTGTTGCTGGTGACTTGCCCCTGGGAAGTACAGGGCCTGATGCAAATGGGGATTGGATGCTTTTGCCAGTGAGCAGGAGAGATACCACAACTGGTGTTCAGCCCAGGTGGTTTTACTTACCTGGCAGGGGACAGCCCCCTCTCCTCGGCCTTGAATGACTCATTGTAGACAAGGGTGAAGGCCTATCCCTTGCACTGCAGTCAGCCTGACCCCTGCAAGAGTCTATAATGCCTCCAAATGTGAGGATCTCAGCTACACAATTTATAATGGTGGGGGATCGCCCTTGGGCTTTCTCCCTAGCTTGCTCCTTCGGCCTGTTGGCCAGGGGCAAGTGGGACTAGGGGACAACTGAACTCCAAGGCCTCTGGGCTTGAGGCTTGCACGTAGGATACTTGCCATGGATTTAGGAGTGTCTGAAGCCTTGGACTGATAAATTTGGGAGGTAAGATACTTACCGGTGGTAGCACCACACAGACTTGAACATTTGAGCTCTGCTCCATCCACAGAATTCGGAACTGATTTGACCCCAGACATAAAATTTAAAAAAATTAAAACAAAAAACCCCAAAAAACCAGTGTCTGGTATGTTCCTCTTCAAGCTGATGGAAGGGAACAGATGACACACGGTCTAATGCAAGGGTAGGCAACCCCCAGCACAGGTGCCAGACTGTGGCACTGAAATGCTTGGGTGTGGATGGTGGGGAAGGGGCCAGGGCTACACAGCCACAACAAGGATCAGGCCCCCGTGGCTCCCCCACCATCCACCCCAACATCTTACAAGTTGAAGTTGCGGATGTTTCTGTCACTCTGCCCAAAAACATTGCTGGCCCCTGGTCTAATGGTCCAAGGGCAGGGCAGGGCATGGGGACACCCCCATGGTTGTTCTGCACCTTCCATCATTCTCCACACTGATGCAAAATGCCTAATTAAATGCAAAAGGAGTGTCATTAACTGTCCTCCATGATCTTTACATTGCAATTTGGTCAGGGGACAAAATTCATTCCACCAAAGAAGGTGCTGACCGTAAATCAAGTGGTGCATTTGGTGTACAGCCTTAAGTGGCCTCCAGTGGGTTGGGTGCCTTGTAGCTATGGGAATTTAACTGAAATCATGCTGGATTCTTAACCCCGAAGATGGCCACGGGAGGGAGTCTTATGGGGTAGGTTTCCTTGGACTCAAATTCCCTGTGCACAGCAGTTGCTGAAACACAGTTGGATTTTTTTTTCCCTTGTTGCCACACGTGGTTTTTTTGTGGGTTTTTGTTTTGGGGTTTTGTTTGGGATTTTTTTTTTTTTTTTGGTGGGGAGGGGGCTGTATTTTTTTTAACGCCATCCTCAGAAGCACTGGGTGTTGGCTGCAGCCGCAGCTGGGGATTTTGAGCAGTGCTCCTGCTGGGACTTAAACCCAGAGGTTCCTGGCTAGAGGGCCTTGCTCCTCTGCTCAGGGTCAGATCAATCGCCATATTTAGGGTCGGGAAGGAATTTCACCCCATAGTCAGATTGGTATGGATGGGAGGGGGGGAAGCCTTCCTCTGTAGCAGGGGGCATGGCATGTCGGCTGCCACGGTCCCCCTGCTTCATCTGTGGCAGGGTAGGGTTTTGTGTCAGGGCTGACTGTGTAGTTTTGCCAAGAGGTTAGACAAACGGATTTGTTTGGTATGACTTGGACAGGGATGATCCTGCCTCAGGCAGGGGGTTGGACTAAATGATCTCTCAAGTTCCCTTCTAGCCTGTCTTCTCTCTTTTCCATGGGTCTGTGATTTCCCTGTGGGATGGGTAGGCTTTTTCTGTTAACTGCTTTTCTTTCTTTGCCACTCATGGACTATGTCATGTAGCTTAGAGACACCTAAGCTTGCTTTAAATTAGCTAGCTCAAGCTGAGCCTGAACTGGGCTCTGTGCTACAGAGGCTAAGCCATTGCCTGTACCATAGCTACCTAGTTTAAAGCTAACGTGCATCTCTCTATACTATATTACAGCCATTCATGTGACTGTGGTGGAGACGTACTCATGCCTTTTATGCCCATAGTACTAGAACAATAGCAGGCATCTGTTTATATTAGTGAAAACAGTTTTGCTTCTGATTTATAAGTATATGGATATATAGACACAAGTGAGTGTGTGTAGCATGGGCAGAGCAGCAGTGACAGGCATAGTTAAAGTCTGATTTATCATAATGTCACATGTGCGCATTTGTATTTATGAATTTATAATAGCCCCTGTCTGAATACAGTGGCTTTTGATTTATCTCACACGTGTGTGTATATGTGTGTGCGTGCGTGTGCGTATGTGTGTGTATTATAGGCACAGCAGTAGCCACGCTTATAGGTGAAGTATGATTTATCGTGTAATAAATCTACGCATAATAGTTCATCTGTATCTATTACAGGAAGAGAGTCCTGACACCCATCGTGTGGGTGACTAGGACTGTTCATCCAGATCTCTCTGTGCTCAGTTGCTTAAAACTTCAAGAAGCTTCTCGGGATAAGATCTTCCAGGCTTGGCATGTGTCACATTGAAAAATGGATCTATTTTTCGCCGTGTTGTGAGAAACAGCTGCATCCTTTTGCCTTAAACTTTTCGCCCAAAATCCAAAGTTCCTTTTTTTTTATCTTGCCTGCGTACGAGCTGTGCCTCCAGATCCAGACACAGCGCTCTGTTTCCAAGTCCCCAGCTGTGCTGTTTGAACAGCTTTGTCCAGCCTTTATGCTGCTCTGCCTTTCTTCCCCTGCCCCAAAACACCTTTGCCACAGCCCTGCAGACAGATGTTGGCTTTATCTCCTCTTTGCGGACGCTTTGTTGGGGAAGATTTATCACGTTTCTTTCTGCCTTAGCAGGAGCACGCGCCGTTCTCCCCCAAGGGTCGGCTGTGCAGCCCCACCAGACATGTGTTTGCCCACTCACTCAGTGACCAGGTCAGCCTGGGTGAAAGGGGCTTGCAGCCTTAATGAAGTCAAGATTTATGAAAGTTAATCTAGAGCGGACCTGGCTATATTAAGAGGCGTGATTTACAGCCAGCACCTCCCATAGCCCTGTCTTATCAGTCAGCAGGCAGGACCTGTGTAGCAATCTGGCTACACGAGGCAGAGAAAAGCACCCTTATGAGGAATAAAGATTTGGGCTGTGATCCAGGGAATGACTACGGGCTGATCTAGCAACCAGTAATGGGACTTCTCTTTATGCTTAAAGTTAAGCATCTGCCAAAATGCTTTGCCTCCTTGCAGTAGCTGCCCCAAGATCCTCAGGCTGTGGTCATAAAGGGGCTCTCAGGAAGCAGCATGAGAGATGTTAAAGGTATTGCTGATAAATGCAGCACATCCCCCAAGGATGAGAGCAAGGCCTTTCTGCAAACTCCCTGATCCCCAGGGAGGGAGTTCTCCCAGCCCCGCTCCAGCCAGGGGGTATGCAGGGAACAAGAAGATGTTGCAAGCCCTGAAAGTTTTATGGTTCATCTCTCACTGGCTGTCCGGGGTTCCTGGACTGGGTGTTGGACCCTCTGCTCCAGCATCAGCTGTAAGGACAGAACTGATCCCGTTCCTGTCCTAGTGAAGACATCCATAGCTAGAGCTTGCTCAAGTGCAATTACTCTGGAACCCGTTTGCTCCAACATCCCAGATGTGAGGGAGCGCTAGGAGAGATTTCCTAGCAGGGGCCACCAAAAATGTCTCCTCAAAGAATGATGGGAAAAGATCCCAGAAGGCGAGAGAGAGAAAGCAGCACATGGAGGAGCTCTTTGCTGAGGTGGTTGGCTTGGAAATGGTATTTAAAGGTCTGCTTTGGGGGAATTAGCATATAGGTATAGATATATGCACTATAAAGGATCAAGATGGGCAGCAGGGGTTAACTGGATTTCTAAAGAGCCTACATTTCACACACAATGTGTCTTGCAGCCCTGAAAGCAGACAGGCTGTCTAGCACAAGGCCAGCGGATGGACACAGCCTGAAAATTGAGGGGGGCCATCCCCTAACATGAGATCACAGCCTTCAAGGTGGCCAGGTTGTCTAACACAACAAGGACGCAAAGCCTGGGAACCAGCGAAGTATGTACCATACTGTCACACAACATGAGATAAGTGACACCAGGTACAAGGTCCCAGAGCGGAGGGGGGCCTGAGTCCTGGATTGGGGTACAGACCAAATTAGGAGAAGGCCTGGAAGGCTCCGTGGACGTGTGGCCTCTGTATCAATAAATCTGTCTATTATCAAATGGAAAGGTCATGGTCGGTCTAAGGGTTGTGCTCATCTGGAACTAAGGTATAAGGGCTGGGTCCTAAATCCAGGGCCAGCAGGGTTAGGGAGGGATAGGGATGCTGAGTGGACATGAGAAAAAACCCATAACACAGTGCGTGATGCCATCTTCCAGGTATCTGGTGGGTGAGGGTGCTGTATCTGTATCTCTTTCCTTCTTCTCTCTCAATGCCTGCTGCCAGGAAGGAAAGGTGCCCTTGAGTGGAGCCCGCCATGGGAGTGCTGGGGACACATATCTACGGAGTAGACATATCCCTTGGGGGCTTGAGTTGTAGCTCCCCAGTCCTCAGGGTACAAGCTCCCCCACGCAACAGGGACCCGGACCCTGCTGCAGTTCCCCCCAAACCCCGATCTTCTTCACCGATCTTCTTGAAACATGGCAGGCTTTGTGATCTCAGTAAGAGCTACCACCCCTGCAGTTTTCACCCCGCTATGTTGTAACACCTAGACGTGACATGAGCTTTGCTTTCAAGAATTTGGGGTGCCGTTCCCCCCAAACCCCTGCACTAATCTTCTTGAAACTTGGCAGGCTTCATGCTCTCTGCAGAGTCTACCATCTCTGACAACTTCAGCCAAATTGGACAACAGCAACAAAGTTATAGATATTTTACTGTTTCCCCGTTGTAACCTATGGCCGGATTGCCAAGGCGGCTCCAAATGGCTTCGGGAGGCCGAACAAGGCAGCGCTTCCACCCGGATGTGCCGCTTTGGACCCCGAAGCGTCCGAAGCTTCTCCGGATCCAAAGCCCTGTCCGAAGCCTCACCCAGCCCTACCCCCTACCCTCAGTCAAAGGTACCCTGCAGCCTGGAGCTCCCTAGATGCTCTAAAATGCCCTGTTAGGCACCCAGAGGTCACACCAGGTGAGCCAAACATTCGGCAGAGGGTGCCGCTCTCCTGGGGAGGAGAGAGAAAACCTATATTTCCCATCTAATGGTGCATAGGCTCAAACCCCGCATTGTCCCAGGAGAGCTCAGGTCACCCGTATGAAATATAGCTCTAAGCATGAGCTAACTCAGCTCCCTAGCAAGGCCATCAATAACAGGGCTTGATTGGGACACCCTCATGACTATTAAATACTGATGGATAGGACAAGCCATTCATTAAACCTCTTCCCCTAATTAATCTGCCATTGTGCTCCCCGAAAGGGGCCTCTTTCCCCACACGGCAGCTTACACATGCAGAAGCCACTGACTGTCTTAGCTAATGGAAACGGATGGGTTCCCTCCTGCTCAGCCTTTATGGAAAATAAACACCTTTGCCGGTTGCCATTCTTTCTCCGGGGCATTCAAATGCAGCGCCTGCGTTTCAGGCTGAGGGGAGAGGCTGGTTAGTTGAACGGGCAACTAAATCTCCATCCGTCTAAGCCTCACAGTGTGGAGCCCACCCCTCCCCCAGTGACCAGGCCTGAGGTTTTGTGTTTTGGATTGTCCTGGGACAACCTGCTAGGAATTAGTTTCCCGCTTACCCCTGCGATGCTCAGACCTGTCGTCCCTGGTTTTATGTATGATGTGGAGCCTGTCTTAAGCCCCCTGTCTTTCCTGAGGCTTTCAGTGGCATAATGTCAATCCTCTAGCTTTAAGTGTACTTCAGAACAGATTACTGCATTACTTGCGCGTGCACACGTGTATGCACAGGCGTGCGCATGTGTGCAAGTTGACAAGGGTCAGCGGATGCAATGTGAGATGTGGAGTTTCAGGAACCGGCTACGCCAGTTCAGGACCCTGGGGCTGAGATTCAGGATCTCCGGGGCTAGGAGATGACATGCCAGCTGAGCTCCATATTGGTAAACCCATAAGAAACCCAGAAAAAACTGCATTGTGCACTTCTTTGGCCACCAGTTCAAGAAGTATTAATCCAGTTTTATCAAGACACAAGAACTGCCCCACAGTAGCAGATCTGGGGTCCATTTGCCCAGTGTCCTGACTCGAACTGTGACCAGAACCAGATGCAAGGAGAGATGTCCAGCAACCTCATTAGGGATAGATGTAGGATAATCTGCTCCCCCACCAACAACACGAGCTCTCATCTTGCCGTCTCATAGAGACGGGCTTCTGTCCTGAAGCATGAGCTATGGCATGTCTCCCGAAATTAATGACAGCATCCCTGTACAACACGACTATTCACATTCAAACCTTGCTTGCACTTTACTACTATCTTGGCCTCAGTGATTTCATGTTCTGTATTGGGAGGCGGGAGGGCAGGTTTTCCTTGTGGCTTCCACATCATGTTTGCTTACTGCTCGGGGGAAAAGCGGCTTTCCCTAAAGTCCAGGCCTGCAAACTGGCTGAGGTCTGAGTGCCACGCTGGGTCTTGTTCTGCTCACGCATCAATCTCTGTAATGGGAGAGACCTCAACTTGGCTTTGGCTAATGGTTCCCGTCTGACAAGGAGGACCAGACCCCACGCTCTCTTGGCCACTTTACCAGGCCCCTGCTACTCTGCACAGACTTCCTCAGAGGGGCTTAGCGGGGGGGTGCATGGTGGAGAGAGAGAAAAGGTGAGACAAAAAGGGAGAATGGGTGAGTGGAAAAGAAGGCAGCATTAGAAGGAGAAAAACAGGCAAAAGAAAAAGGAGGAATGGGGAAAAAAGGAGGAGAGGAAGAAAGAGGGAGGAGAGAACTGGAGAAGGCAATAAAAGCTGGGAGCACTGCCAGATTTGCCCCTTAAACCTTCACCTCCTTTAGCCCACCGTTGGCAGTAGGCAGGTATTTACACAAGATAGCAGAGATTTTCCCAGCTTGCTCCCAGTCTCCCAGCACAAAGGATGGGGAGGAGGAGGAGCAAGAGGAGGAACAGGGAATGACCACAGGATGGATGAAAGCCTGGGACATGTCCCACTGAGGTGGCCGCCCCATTCCCATCTGTCAGCGGCTGGGTGAAAAGGTGTGGAGGGCAGGCCCAGGCTCATCAAGGGCTGCCACAGAGAGGAAGAGGCTCTGATTATGCTGCTCTGCCTCCACTTTCCAGTCCCATTAAGGGACATGCTGAGCTTTTCTCAGGGTCTTTGGGATGCCCATTTAGCAGCAGGAATGGCCCAATTAGAGGAAAGACAAAGGGGGAGACCAGCCTGGGTTAATTGAAATGGATTTCAGTCTAATGAGGATTAGATTCAAGAAAAGACCTAAGGGAGCCACGAAGTACGCAGGACTCTACCCACCTCCAGGGCTACAGGCCCCAGGCTGCCTTCTTGAATCCACAGCGGCCCTTTAAAACAGCTGAGGTGTGACATACTCATTGCACTAATATGCTTGGCACAATGGGAGCCCCAAGCCTGTGGCCAGGGGCAGGGGCTTTGCCATCCCCCAGACTCCAAGGGTCTGGATCTCAGAACCAACTGGTCCCCATCCTGCTTGTTTCCCCCCACATTACTGGCTTGACACTGTCCTGGATTTAATTTGCCTAATATCAGCTGCACTAGGAATACCAGGGGCAGGCTCGTTAAGGCATCTCCGGTGTAGCTTGGAAGGCTTTGTGATGCTTGGGTGCCACCCCAGCTCTGCCAGCGGCCCTCCCCATGTTTAGCCACAGGCCCTGGTCTGGGTCTCACCCCACACATGCATTGCACACACCAGCCCCTACAGCTCTGCCAGAAAGTTTCCAGTGGGGGCAATGGCTTTGGGAATAAGAGAGGGCTGAAAAGAAAGTTGGGAGAGGCGGCACAGCCCCTGCGAGGAGGACTGGAGGGAGTCATGTATGGACTAGTCCTGGGGCTAATGTGAACTGAGCTGAGGTGTGTGTCCTGGAGGGGGATTTGCTGGAGCAGGGTGTCCCCACTGTCTCCCATGCAAAGAGCTGTCGGGAGGCTGCCGTGGACAGCCTCTGTGTTTGGAGGGTAGAGGATGCCAGGAGATGCCAACCCTGCACAAAGGCTGCCCCAGTCTGAGCAATGCAGCGTATAGGAGAGGGTGCTTAGAGAATGACCGAGGAAATGGTGTGATGGTGGAGTACATGGTGTGGTATGATGCACAGGAGGACGGTGAAGTCCAAAGAGACAGGTAATAGCAGGAGTCCCTCCACTAGGGGAAGGGGGTACCGGAGGTCCCAGGGAGCGCGTGGCGGGGAGCATCCATGCTGGTCCTGCAACACACGGTTATGGAGAAGACCTGGAGAATGTGACCCGTGCAGCACTGGCTGCCTGAGACTGTGGGTTGGAGCAGTTTCACCTGCATCTCAATAGGGCAATGATGTTCAACAGAGAAGCTGCAGCACCCTGAGGCACTGTAAGATCCTTTTAAGGGTGCTGCAGAGTACTGCTCAATATTAGCAGGTGCAAACACCTTGCCGTGATGCACAAGATAAACCCAGAGATATAAAATAGGAATCCACCGTGTCAAAAACACTCTGACCTGCTGTGGGCTTCCTGAGCTCTTTGCAAGAGAAGAATTGCTCTATACTTTGCTGTTATCAAAAAAAAAAAAAAACAGGGAAAGAGGTGGCATTTTCTATGGGTGCCTTGAATCTAACAAGGAATCATAAAAGATTGAGAACCATGGCAACAGGGTGTTACTTCCAAACACCGTCAGCACCAACACAACAGAGGTGCTATGTGCGGCAGAAGGGAGAGAGTTAGTAGACGTGGCCATCCACCCACCTGAGCATGAATACCTGGACTGGTAAGACTTCAGGGACTCCAGACACCCAGCCCAGCCTTTGTGACAGTAAGAGCAGACTCTCCAGCCACCCAGAGTTGGGGGTTGGTGAAGATAGCCCCAAATCTGCATCCCAGAGACAGGGCCATGGTGGAAGGGGTCGTTAAGTGGCATATGAAAACGAGCAAGTGGTCACCTAAGGAAAGACTGTAGCGTGACGCATATGCACAAAGGAGCTGAACATTGCACAGCCGTTTCCTAACTTCCTGACACCTTAAATGCTTGTTACGTCCCTTCCTTGTATGGGTAGCTCTTTTTCTTAACAGACTCTCTCACATGGTAGCCCAGGGTTATCCAGGTGCTCATCGAATCCTAGAGAAGTGGGGCTGGAAGGGACCTCCATAGGTCCTCTAGCCCAACCAGATCATCCCTTTCCAACCCTCATCACCAGGCCTGGCTTGGAAGTGCTTCCACCCGGGTTGCAAACACCTGGAAGCATAGGCCAGGCCTGAGGGATCCACGGTCAGATGCCTGCCTGGTGGATCTAGCTCTAGTGCTCAGGGTTAAATCGATTGCCAGGACTTTGGTCTGGAAGGGATTATCCCCCTAGGCGAGACTGGCCCAGCCTGCCTAGGAAGCTGCTTGACCCTGCAGTATGTAGTGCAAGCCTCTTCCATGGCAAAAATAGACTGAGACGATGCTCACCAGGCCCCTGCCCTTGGCTTGCCTCCTCTTCCTGGGGTGCATCACAGGGGTTGTTGCCAGGTGCTTCGCAGCTGGGTGCGCGAGAGCCGTCCCCCGGCAGCTAGGGAAAGGCCCAGTCCCCTTATCCCCCCTCGGCTGACCCTTCACCTTTGCATAACCTGTCCCCTCCCGGGTTGGTTCCTGGGAGCAAAATCCCCACTCCTGGCCCTATTTACCAGGGAGCTTCCCAGCCCTTCGGAGCCCAGAGACGGCCACAAACAAAGGCAGCCGGGGTGATCTCTGACCTCTCTAATATGGCCTCTTGTGTGTGAGGGTCACAGGACGGCAGCAGCTGTGACCAGTTGCCCCCTGCCCTTCCTTCCCCCCTCCCCTACCTACAAGGGATGTTTGTTCAAGGGCTCTGCATAGAGCCACGGGCTTGCAGGGGTGGAGGGACCCCACCAGTGTGGGAGGAGGGTGCAGGGCAAAGGCAGCAGCACTGAAGGCGGAGGCAACGCTGGAGGGTGATCCCCCCGTAATCTGCATGGGGCTTTACTCTGAAAGGTTGCTCTTGGTTTCGGGGCAGGTGCAGTCCCCTGAAGCTGCCCTCCACCTGACAGCCTGGAAGCCAGCCCCACGTTTTCTGAGGGTTGCGTGGACGGAGATTTCCGAGGTTCTTGATACGCAGCCCCAAGAGAGTTAAGGAGAAAGGACCCCGGAGCCTGGGTTGGGAGTTTTGGGAAGGTGTTGGAGGACTCGTGGGGTGGAACGGCTGCATAGCCAGAGCCCACGCGACAGGGAAGTCGTGCTGCAGCTTCCTCAAGGCCTGTCCCAAGCCTCCTCCTATCCGAGCCGGCTGGCATCTGCAGGCAGGAGGGGTTTTGGGGGCAGGAGTGAAGGAAGGAGAGTCCTTGGGTTGCAACAAGTGATCCCCTGCACCACATCAGCACCGCTCAGCCCCACCTGGGGGCAAGGCAACCGCTCCCCCTTTTCCCAGCCTGCTCACTTGTTCCAGTCAATGCCTGTGTTTGGTAGGCGCTAACATTTCGGTCATCCCCACCCTCCGACTGTTTCCCCCAGGTGCCACCCATGATCACAAAGGCCTCCTGGTCCATGTTTGCAAGGGCAGCTGAAGCAAATCCTGCCTTAAAAAATTCAGGGTTTCTGGCACATCCTGTGACAAACCATGCGAGCGACATCCCCGCCATGTGTCCCTTCTCGGGGACAATTCCAAAGAAGCATCGTTCACCATCCAGCTTGCCATCTGTGAGCTACATGGACTGCTCAAACTTTTATCCAAGCCTAATTTGCACAAAATGAAAAATGAACTTTTCCAGCCAGGAGATCTTCCACTGCTTTCCTGTGAAATACGAATGTTCATGTCTACCTGGGAGAAATGTTACAATCTTTGCATTCTCTTATGCCTGAGGAAATGTGCATGTGCCCGAAAGAGAAAATTGCCAATAAAGAGAAAATTGTTTTTTAACTGCCTGGTTGGCCTAATAAAAGATACCCACCTCTTGCACACTGTATTTGCCATCATTGCACTCCTTAGCACGCGCGGGGCTTCCTTCCTGAGCACAATTTGCACGAGCTGCTGATGCTCATCTCCGACACTGGGTGGCAGAATTGTCTCGACCTGGTCTTAAACTCATTAAAAAGCTGGAGTATTTGTGTGTGAAGTGTAGCCTGAATTGTAGAAACAGAAGAGCAAAAAGCATTGAACTCCGCCGAGGGCCTGAGGAAGTGAGGCTGGAAGAAAAATGATCACCCTACGCTTTTCTGGAGACTCCCATTCTCCCCAATTCCCCCTGCCACCCTCCCCCAAGTCCTGATCCAAAATCCAGGGGGTCCTTTAGAAAGAGACTTCACCATCTTCAATGGGCTTCGCATGGGACCCCAAGATGGCACCCCCCACCAGCTGGAAAAGGCCAACACTTCTTGCTCAAAGCAGAACCAAGGTGAAGGGCGTCTGGGGAGATCACCTAACAGTATCAGATGGGCAAACAGCAGTGCCTTGGCTGTACTGGAGATGATTTAGTTGCAACCATTTAAGTGACTGGAAAATGGGCACCATCTGGGTGTTTCCAAATCATGGTGCCACTCAGTGTGATGTCCTGGAAAGGGTGGACAGTGCCTACCATCTTCTACTGGGCACAGCAGAACTCTTCTGTGATGTATCCGTGCTAATAATCCCAGCTCAGAGATATTCCCATTAGGCCACGTGGACTGGGGCTGGGCTGGCGCACACGCCTCTGCAACAGCAGCAAAGCTGCCAGCCTCCATGTCACGCAGCACAGAGCTGGGGGCATAATTTATGCAGTCCCATTTGGTCATGGGTTTGGAATTATGCTGACTTTAATTAATGGAGTGAATGTCTCCGGGCTTGTCTCACGGGGGCCAGTGCCAAATCCCACACCACAGCGTGTGAGTGCTGCTTCCATGTTCACTCAGTAACGTCAGTGTAGCTGACCAGAAAGTGGCACGAACCCCACTTCCTCTCCTCTGCCGCTTCTCCGCCTTGTCTAGACTGCAGATTCTCTGGGGCAGGGCTGTGTCTCATGGAATATGCAAGGCCTCAGATGGGCCCTCTAAGTAACGCACATGAATAGCTAGCCTGACTATTAGACTGAACTGGCAATGGGACAAACAGCATCACAAGCACCGGAACAATTGTTGTGAGGTTCTGATACATCGCTCACTACCCTTCGTGCGAACACTTCCATCGAGTCTGGTGACAACCGGAGACTTTCTAGTGTGGTGTAATGTACCGCTCTGTCCACCCAGGCAAGAGGCTGTGTCTTGCACCAAGGGCTGGCACTGGAAGGGACGGCATGGCAATGGCAACTGCGGGAGACCACATGATATAATCCCGTGAATAAACTTATCAAGCTCTGTCTCAGTGCCATGGGATAGGCTGTCTGCACCACTCATCCTGGAAGACTGCTCAAAAGCTTTGCTGCTCTCTTGGTTAGAGGCCTTCTCCTAGCATCAGTCTACAAGCATCCCTGACCAGGTCTGGCTCTTGTGCCAATGTGGTCCTGTACCCATAGTATCAAAGAATCACAGAATCATAGAAAATTAGGGTTTGGAAGGGACCTCAGAAGGTCACATCTAGTCCAACCCCCTGCTCAAAGCAGGACCAGTCCCAGCTAGATCATCCCAGACAAAGCTTTGTCTAGCTGGGTCTTAAAAACCTCCAAGGATGGAGAGTCCACCACCTCTCTGGGTCACCTGTTCCAGTGCTTGACTACCCTCCTAGTAAGAAATTCTTCCTAATTTCTAACCTAAACTTCTCTTGCTGCGGCTTGAGCCCATTGCTCCTTGTTCTGTCATGTGCCCCCACTGAGAACAGTCCAGCTCCATCCTCTTTGGACCCACCCCCCTTCAGGGAGTTGAAGGCTACTATTAAATCCCCCCTCAGTCTACTCTTCAGACTAAATAAACCCAATTCCCTCAGCCTCCATGGAGACCTTTGCCCTCCTTGGTGTTTATTCCTTGATGCATTAATTCAGAGCAACCCTATTCCCTCTTGGTCTGGATTTTGCTGGGCTGGACAACCCATGGTCCTCTCCTGTCCATAGCCAGTCCTTGCATTCCTCTGGTCGGCCTTTCTCTGCACCCATTCCAGTTTGAATCTTTTCCAGAAAAGGGTGACCAGAAAGCTGTGCAGCGTCCCAGAGGCACAGCAGTTCCCCAGGGCAGATGTAGCCTTGAGTTATCAGAGACACTGTACGCACGCATCTCGGGGTGCAACCTGGGCTTTGCATGTTATCAGAGCTGCGTAATGAGTCCTGATGAGTATTCTGGCCTGCAACCAGTAGAGGGCACGATGAGATAGGAAGGGTCTACCTTGGCCACCAGCCACGGTTGCAATAGGAGGGTGTGTGAATCACACAGCACCGGGGATTAGGGGAAGCAGAGCTTGTTTGCTTCCCAGACCCGGGCGCACACAGGGTCTCCCTGACCGAGATGTTCCAGGGCGGTAACCGCTGGTAGCTATGATGCTGCATTGCAGTGCCGCCATTGGGACCCCGCTGCTCGTACTGTGCTAAACACACGGGACACAAAGACAGCCCCAGCCTGGAAGAGCTGCCTCCTAGCCAAGACTGCAACAAGCTGCCACAGGGCAACAGCTGGACCTCAAAGGATGCGGTGGGGGAGCAGGGAAGGGTGAAGCGAGGTGTTTTGATGGCTGTGGTCATTAGGCACGGATTAAGATTCATTAGGGCCCTGAGCCCCACTGACCCATGCCCTGCCCCAAAACTGTGGGCTCCGTCCCGAGCTGGCACGGCGGGAGCGGGATGTGCTGCTCCCCAGGCCCAGGGCAGGAGCTGCGGCCACTCCTGCACGCAGGTCCGCGCATGCGGCACGGACAGTGCTCCGGGGGCAATCCTCACCCCCTGTGGCTGAGTCCAGCTGCAGTGGCTCCTGGCAGCCCCAGCCCGCTGCATTGTGCGTGCCTGGCCCAGCCGCCAGTTTGGTCTGCGCCGAGGCCGGGGCCCCCAGCTCGTGCCCAGCTGGCCCATGCATCAATTTGCCTATGATGGTCATTTTGAGAGCCCTTGTCAAGGTCAGGCAGCAGTGGTCTGTAGGTCTCGAGTAGGAGGGCAGCACCCGCTGGGTAAGAAGACCAGAGCTCTCTTCCAGCTTTGCCACCGGTCTTGGGAAGGCTCCCTCACTTCTCCCTGCTCCTGATTCCTTTCATACCCTCTGATTCCTGCCACTGCCTCGCAACATGGCCATGGGCACCTCAGCCAGCGGTGATTTGGGAACGAGGCATGCAGAGCTGCCACGTTGCACTGTGGCCTATTTGGTCAGTGCTCGGAGGATCTCCAGTGAAAGCTGAGATCTGCAGGCAGTATGTCCACTGATGAGTCTCCTCTCTCCGGCACCAGACCTGCCTGGGTAGATCGTAAGCTTTCTGGGGTGGGGATTTCCTATGGCTCCATGTTTATGCAGCTCTAGGCAGACAAGCTTCTTTGGGTAAATGTGATATCTTTTATTGGACTGAACTAAATCGTTGAAAAAATTGCTCTTTGCAAACTGTTGGGTACAAACACCCTTCTTCAGGCAGAGGGAGAGCCACATATATACAGCTGTATGCACTGCAAGGCCCTGATCTCAGGCTTGGCTGCAGTCATCATACTTCTGATTAATAAGCAGGGTGGGCATTAATTGGAGTGTTACTAACTTGGTAGAAAAAAAAGGATGGAGTAGGGGTCTCTGGATGGGTACTGGTCTCTACAGGGGGTACCTTGACCTCTCGCTCTCTCCCACCCCCCGGGAGCGATACCCACCTCAGCTTCCTAATGGGGGCCAACTCCATGTTCAGGAGGTACCACTCTCCCTACTTGCTGCCATCCTCCCTCTGCCAGTTGGAGAGTAAAATTTCCAAGGCTCCAGTCTCCCAAAGCCCAAGGAAGCAGCAGCTTTTCAGATTTTCTAGATTTTGGGAGAGGTGGAGCAGAAGGCAGAAAACAGGCCGGCAGCGCAAGGAAGGACAGAGTAGGCCAGGCAGTGTGGGAGGCAGCTGGGCTGAGGAGCACAGGGTATTTTCCATTTGCTTATCTGGATGCCAGGCTCTAATCAGGAACACCAGACACCCCAGCCCTGGGCACCCGGTGTAGGCATGGCAGAGGTGGAAGCAGGTGTGGTGCACAGCATCATTTCCTGGGAGCAGATTTCTGATGCTCCCTGACATGATTTTATTGCTGCCTTTAGTTGTTGACTACCCTGGGCCTTTGGATGCCGGTAGGTCTCTGTGGTGACCACAGTGACCTTCCTGATGCCTGGGGGACAACAGGCCATGACATTTGCATTCTCTCTCCTTGGACCACATGCACTGGAGTTGGGGTTTAGCAATCAGCTCACCCCTCACGCCCTAAGCTGCCCATGTGCAGCTCTTGCTGCCACACTGGTGCCCTTTGAGAAAATCAGGGCAGTAGCTTTGTGCCACGGTGGGGTTTTGGCAGTGTGATGGTGCATGCACTGCCCTACCAGAGAGCTGTAGAAAGGTGTCTTTTTTTCGGGGTGCTTTCCCCATAAGCAAAGCAATGATGTCCATGGGCAGATCCAGGGGGAATGCAGTGCTGTAGTTGCACCCCTCTTTGATTCTTGGGCCACCCAAAGTTTAAAACCAACTGCCTGGCAGCAGCAACAGCGTTTCTTTTATTCAGGCAGAAATCAGAGACTCAATTGACTTCATGGGTCATTATAATCCATCTACCTGCTTCCTTCTAAATGCTTAATTCCACAGGTGTTAGCAACCCCCTTTCTCTAACGATCTTGACATTTCTACTAATCAAGCTATCTTTTCTTTAGCAATTCTGCTGTCTGTTACCTCCCCCTGATAACGCAACTCCTAAAGAACAGCACAGCAGACTGTTTTTAACTCTAGCTAAAAGCATTAACTCAGGTGAATATTAAACTCAGGTAGGGAAATAACTTGCACTAAACTGCTGGGTGCATTGTCAAGATGCTCAAGAGGGATAGATTTTGTTTTATGAAAAAGAGAAGTACATTTAACTGCAATGACTGCAGGACTAATGAAACAGCATTTTGATTATTTTTTGCCTACTTTGTTGTGTTTTTTATACATAATGGCAAATGAATGCACATTCCAATAATGTTATATTTGCTTTTGCTTCATTTTTAAATGGAATCATATAGCCCCGAGCCCCTAGCATATTAGTAAGGCATCTCATTTCTTTTTAACTGGAGAAAAACATGTACTGTGTTATGCATGTACATGATGACGCCACCCCCCTTTTCAAAATCCTAGATCTGCCTCTGATGGTGTCATGCATCTCAGGGCTCAACAAGGCCTCTGACAAGGGGGATGTGTGATTGGAGCTGACTGTGGTCCTGGTGGGTGGATGTGTGCTGCTCTGTTGTCTCTGCTGGCCTTGGACGGCAGGGTGAGTGTGCCTGAGTGCAGGTGTGATGGAGACAAAGCAGACTGCAGGCATGCTGCGAGGCAGAACAGCCCTGGGAGGGAGGGGGCCAGCATCACAGGGACACACAAGAGGGTGAGAGTGATGTCTCTGTGATGCTCGGACCCTGCAGACCATCCCGTGCCCCTCTGCCCCCAGCACTGGGGCAGTCTAACATGCAAGCTATGCCCCTGGGTATGCTGAGGCAGGCTGGGGCTGTGCCAGTTTTGTGCGCTCCCCTACCTTCCTTGTGCAAATTACGCCTCCCGGGACTCTGCCCCCAAGCCTGGGCTAAGGCTGCCCATGAGGCTTGTCTCCATGCCAGGGGGTCTGAGTCCTGTGAGCAGAGGCAGCACTATACTGAGGCTGGCAAGCGCCAGCCTGGCTCCTTAATGGCCCTTTCCAAACTCTGCTCCTCTCTGCTCTGTGAATGGAGCCTGACCCTGACTGCATGGCTTTCCAGGCCTCTCCCACAGCCCAGACATAGGCTGAATGAGAAACCTTTTGTTACCCTATCAGGGGAGAAAATCAGCCCTGTGTGTGGGTGTGGGTGTTGGGGTAGAAGAGGGGGAGGAATTCCCTGTGCAAGGAGCTGAAAGCAGAGTGCATCCTCACCTGTGCCTACGCTCGGGTCCACAGTGAAAGCTGGAAAATGAGATTAAAGCCTGAGATTTGCTTCCCCATGCTGTGATGAAAATACAGACAAGGGATTAGCTGCAGAGTGAGCGTGTCGGAGCCACACCTGCTGTGGCAATGCTCGGGGAGACGGGGCCAGAGGGGGAGCGCGGGGAGCGCCAGGCTCTGTGCCGGAGCAGGCAGCGATCCAGCTGCCGCTCTCCCACAGCCGCGTTTCCCTGGGTCTCTCACCAAACTGCCTTGCTGCTGGCTCCTCTGTACAGGATCACATGCATCGCGCCATGAAGTGCTTGGAGCACCCCATCACCCCCAGGGTTATTGGCCAGCCTCTGCAACCCCAGTGCACAGGGCGCTGTGCGTGATTGCCTGGCTCTTGCATGAACGCGTCCAGAAAACCCAGGCTCGTGGCCAAGGGCTCGGCACTTGCAACAAGGGGCAGATTTTGTTCAAAAGAAGTTGGCATCCGCCATGCCACCCCTGCTAACAGCCCCTTGGAAAGTGTAGCGTGAGCCTCTGCTCTCAGCCTGTCTTGTCTTTGGGTCTGGTAATGGGATTTATAGAGTACTAGCCGCCACACTATACATCTCTAGGTTATTAGTATCTCAGTGTCTTGGAGCTGCATGATGTCATGTCCTTCTTCAGGTGTTTGCTATCCTGGAAGACATGCTGTAGAGAGGTGAAACATGCTGCCAGATGGGCTGTGAAGGGGATGGAAGGAAAGTGAGATGAAGCATGTAACAGTCATGTTGTAGCCGTGATGGTCCGGGACACGTGCAAGAAGCAGGATTTGATTACTATGCTCATGTCTTTTATTGGACCAAGTGTCCACTGCAGGTGGGACCCTGGGCACAGCTGACCTGGGGAAGGGCAGTTTGTACCCGAAAGTTTGTCTCGCATCTCTCCCAACTCTAGAGTCGGTCCAGTCAGAGATATCAGCCACCTCACGCTGCTTTGTGAACGGCAGAGTCACTTGTGTTAACAGAGCTCATGTTGCACCACACAAAAGTGGTCTGAGACTCTCAGATCATCGTTGATAGTAATGAACATGGAGGTGATAGCACCTAGTTCTCAAATAGTGCTTTACAACAGCTCCGGTGGTAGTTAGAGAAGGGTTGAACCCCGAGTCAAGAGCTCCCTTGTTGCTGAGGGAAGTCAGGGGTAGATCCAAACTCCATGACTGCCCCTGCTTCTGTCGCAGGTTGAACAAGATGCCCTGCTGCCCCTGTGTTTTAAGACCGAGATTATAGCCTTGGGCCCCAGACATGTCCCAACGATGTCTAGAGTTTCTTTCTCTCAAAGCCTGTTGTAAGTGGCCACAGAAATGTGTTTAGATATGATCCCTTGGTGCCCTGGCACTGAATTCCTCTCTTCTCTGCCTATCTGGATAATGTATCGGGGCTAGCTGTGTTAGCAAACATGTGGGAAAAGCCTGGAGAACATCTCTTTCCATCAGGGCTATTGGGCTCTGCCCTGAAGTGCAGAAAGAAGCTAAGGACAGGCATTAAAGGAAGACAAATGATGTGCAGGTGCTGGCTGGGCTCCACTGGAGCGAACAGTGCAAATTCTCTTGCTCTGCACACCTACCTGCATGCTTCTCCCGTTGGCGTCTTTGGGAGGGTTACTCCCCTCTCCTATTGTCATGTATGGCTCATGTTTTCAGATGACGAGAAAGGGAAGGGACTTCATGAGATCATTTAGTTCAACTCCCTGCTCCGGGCAGGATCATCCTCGACTAAACTATCCCAGCCAAGTGTCTGTCCAAACTGTTCTTGAAAACTTCCAGGGATGGAGAATCCACAACCTGTCTCGGCCTGTTCCAATGCTGGAAAGTTCCTCCTAATTTCCAACCTAAATTTCCTCTGCTGCAGTTTGAGGCCCTTGCTCCCAGCCCTGAGCTTTACAACCCTAGAGCAGAGTCTATCTACATCATCATTATGAGCTCCTTTCAGGTATCCAGTCTTCCTTCAATATTTTCTAACCCCAACCACCGTGGGATTCGGGGTTTCTCTACCCTCGACAGTTCATGTAGTTTAGAGTAAGGTGTGAATTTAAAGCACACAGGCTGCTCTGGGATAACACTGTGTGTGGACACTTGGTGTACACACCAATAGATGAGCTTGGCCTATCTTCACTCATGCTTGGACCACTGCTGGGGTGGGGGGGAAGAGGCGAACACCAACTTTCGGTTGCCCAGATCGCTTAGGCCTGGGCAATATGCATATGCTCAGTTGATCCATATTCACTTCTGGGCTCAAATAGATGCTGGCCGAGGTTTAGAGGCAGGTGGCCCCAGAACGGCACCTTTCTCTGCAGCATGGGGAGAAACTCCTCCTGCGACTGGATGCAGCTCAGTGGCCCTCCATCCCCACTTCTGGGGTCCCTTTAGGTCGTGCGGCCCAGCCGGGCTCCTCAGGCCGCCTCTCAACGGGCATCCGGGGCTGGCGTGCCAGCAAAGTCACGGGCTGGCTGCCACGCCAGCCCTGACGAAACCCACGCTCTGGCATCCAACCTGTTTCTCGGCAGCGGCTTCCAGGGAGGAGGAACAGCCTGTGTGTTTGCGTGCGCTCCCGCCCTCACGCCCACGGGCTCCAGCTTCGCCCGCGTGCCTGCCATCTGCAGACGCATTAACCCCCTCGGTCCTGCGCTGGGGATCATCAGCCTGCGTTCGTTTGCAGAGCGGATGATTCAGTGGCTGGGGATTATCGGTGGTGGAGGAAGCGGTGCACAGCTGGGAAGGGCCCCAGTCGCTCCAGCAGCAGCTCTTTTGTTGGGCTTCAGCCAGCAAAGGCAAAAGGGAAGGCAGAGAGGGGAGCGGGGGGGAAGCAGGCAGGACTGACTCAGCAGCTGGATGGAGCCTGATAAGGCGACGGTATCAACCGAGCCTTGATTGGGTTGATTGTGTCTTGGGCGCAGTCCAGATCCTGCTGCCGGAGGGAGCTGCCGTGAGTCATGCCCACCACGATGGAGGAGGAGGAGGGCTGGCTTCCTGCAGTGCATTTCAGCACAGATCTCCCCACTTCCAGCCAGCGAGCAAAGCATGCCAGTCACGATCGGGGCACTCGCACAGCCTCTGCCACACAGCCAAGGGGTGGCCTTTGCAAGGGGCACTGACCAAGGCCATATCTCAAGCCATAGTGCAGACACCAGGGGGATCAGCCAGCCACAGCGCTATTCTCAGGCACAGTGACCACGGCATATGGCATAACCCAGTGCCCGTCACTAAGTGTAGGAAAGGCCGAAGGAGCTGAGCTCCCTGGCGTGCCCAGTTATGGCCACGTGCATGCCATTGCTGTCCATTGGCACATGCATAGCCCTGCCTTGCAATCTTCCCCATGACCGAGGTGTGCAGAAAGCACACCGGCATGTCTGTGTGCATGCCGCACGCCAGCCGTCCGGGAAGCCGGCCCTCAGGGCACGAGCCTGGTTGCTGATGTCAGTGGAGTTGCACCACAGCAAACTCCCTACAAGGTCAGCATGGAGCTGGGCGTCATGGTTAGGCAGAGCCGCCTTACAGCAAGGCCACGCTATGGGACCCCTCCACCCCCACTCTTCTGGGACCACTGCCTCTGGTTTGCTGCGGGTTGGATCCCCCTAACTCTGCGGCCGAGCGCTGCCTGCCTCTGAGACGTCCCCCTGGACCACTCGGCCTCTGACTCACTCCTGCCTGGGCTGTTGGCTCCAAGTGCTGAGAATGGGTCGGCCTGCTCCAGACATGTCCCCAAAGCCTCCACGGCGTGTCCTGTTCCACCACCAGCACCCACCTGCCACATACCCCACATGAAAAACTTTTGCCTCTGCTGAGCTCATTTCTGCCATATCCCTATCGACTGTGGTCCATTGATCTGGGAAATCACTGTGAGGCAAACTCAGCTGCTGCTTAATGGGTTTCTGGTGGGGGGAAACGCTACAGCAGAAATAGGCAAGCTCAGCC
>NW_017728926.1:16582576-16593158 GCF_001723895.1 Crocodylus porosus
CTGGCCCACTGCACAGCAAATACAGCCGGGGGTCCCCATGCCCCTTGAAGGAGAGTTGCCAATACCTTGGGCAGAGCAAACGGATACGGGATCGTTACCTTGCTTGTCCCACCATCGTGCCCAGGAGCCCCTGATGTACAGCTTGTAAAGAATTGTTTTGTTGTTGCAACTATTTAGTTGTTCGAATAAAAGATATCACCTCTGCCAGTTCTGCCTATTTTTTGCCTGTAGACCGACACAGCTAAAACCTGTATCCCTGGTACAAGCACAGCTGACACGCCAGTTAGCAAGAGGGATAATGCTGCAGAGGGAGAGGAAGCTGCTTGTCGGCTTCTACCAGGGGCACAAATTGCTCCTACCAGCCACGGAGAGGGGATGACGCTGTGCTCTGACCTGAACGCTATGCCACATGCCCGGCTCAGCCTCACTCCCCTCTCCCCGGGCTGGAGAGGAGAAGCTGGCTCCTTTAAGCAGACTGGTCAAATGGACCCAGCCCCAAGTCTGTGGTCTAAGCACAGGTCTGGGGACCACCCCTGCCAAAAGTAAAGTGCTCTGGGTCCCCAGGCTGCTTGTTTAGCCTCCCTGTCATGCCTTGGGCCCCACTGATAATGGTCACTACAGAGACAGCCTACTGGGCTAGACAGACCTGGGTGGCAGCTCCCGTGTCCCTGTGGGAAAGAGAGCAGCGTTCTTCCCAGAGCCGCGGAGCAGAGCCATCGATCAGCGTGGTAATGGGCTTTGGAGCTAAAGATGCTCCGTTAGCACAAAGCATTCCCGGCTTCAGCCCCAGGGGTGGGGGCGGGGGCGCATGAACTGACTCATCGTGCTTATTTTGCACTTGCTTTTTGCACCGCTTCTTGGGAGACAGGTGGGGTTGAAAGGGTCGCTGAACCCTAAGGCTGGTGCATAGCCGGCCTTGTCATCGTGCTCGTGGAGCAAGAACCTGCTGGTCCCATCTGCAGCCCGGGCTCTCGAACCGCAGCCCCACGCTGCGGCACCTTGCAAGCCTCGCAGCGGGTGAGTCATCTCAGACCAAGCTCTGCAGCTCAAAGCAGCCCAAAACCACAGCCCTCGCCAGCCACGTCTCCTCAGGGGCCAGGCACCCCCAGCTCAGCCCTCAGCCCTGCTGCTATCACTTCCTCTGGAAGCTCGTCCTCCAGCTCTTGTGCCTCGTTACATAAACAATAATACAGGCTACGTGCCCGGCGCTCCTTGGGAAGTGGGAACTGGCCCGGCAGCTCCATCTTCCTGCCTGCGGTGGCCCCAGCACGGACGTCATCAGCGGCGGGTGGAACACAGCTGTTCGGGGCAGCGGGGACCACAGCTGGAGCTGGTCTGTCTGCAGCGACTCCATCTCAAGCAGACTTTGGCCTCCCCTTGGAAGAGGGGTGGCGGGGGTGGGTTGGAAGCAATGCTGGCTTGTCAGCGAGCACGCAGCAGAGCAATGGGAGCTGGCGTGTGCAGACACCAGATATGGGTGTGTGCGAGCAAGCTTCCCACGCAGACGCTGGCCCGGCCAGTGTGCCTCAGCCCACATCTGGAGGATCCACCCCGGGAGAATGGACTTGCCGTGACTCATTCAGGCCTCAGCCTTCTCCCCTGAGCCTGCCCGCAGGGTGATTTCTGGGTTAGCTCAATTCAGGGCGAGGGCAGGCAGCTAGGCTTCGGTTATCCCCAATTCCTGGTTACTAGTGACCTGAGCTGAACAGAATAACCATGAAGTGGAAGTCTCCTTCCCGCTTCCCCCTGCACCCTGCAGAAAGGAGCTTGTCCAATATTAAAGTCAGGGTAGAGGGGACACAGACAATATACACACAGGGTGTGTCTACATATTCATTAATGTGCTTTAGATGCTGCACATTAAGTACTTAATAAAGTACTAACTAAATGCACAGTTACTGTGCAGTAGTGTGCATAGTTATTTAGTGACATTTACTGCGCATTAGCCTACTAACACTGCACAGTAGGCTCTTAGTACATTTTTTGTCATGACACGCTACCGCGCAGCGTTACCAGGCTAAAGCGCAGTAAGTGTCTTGTGTAGATGCACCCACACAGGGTGACAGAGACAAAACTGCCGGCGGTGGACCACCCCAGCTAATCCTCAGGGCATCTGCTGCCCTTCTCCCCCTTTCCTCCCTTTCCCCCTGTGTCTGAACAGACCAGTGCTGTTCTCCGCACCTGCACACACTTCCTTTCTCCCTTGCTTTTTCCTGAGTGTTTGTTCGTTTTAAAAATCAACGTCCGCCTTGCGGTTGTGGAAGCTTTCCCAGAGACAGGCAGGGCAGCCGTAGAAGATAAGCACTCCTGACATCCTAATCAATACAAGCCCCATAAAGGAAGGGTCCTTGAAAGCTGCCCAGAGGGTAGATGGTATCATAAGGCATATGCGGTGCTGGGAGGCGAGAAATGGGAAGGAACGGGGGCTTCTTGCATGAGGGATTTCCCACGCTCAGGTGATACATGCTACTGAAATGTGTGGGAGCCAGCTGGAGGTCAGGTGTGACGATCTGCCGCTTGCTGGGCATGGAGGAAGGCCCCCAGACTTTGCTGGTTATAGGGGTCACTGGAGGACAGGCACCCGATGGCTTCCCATGTCTGGTCAGTGGTCATCTAGCCCTAGCCCCTCCGCCAGCAGAATAGAAAGAACCAGGCACGAGACCCCGAACTGGGGGGACACCCTGACAGCCCACCGCAGGCATGTGAGAGACTGAGGAGCGGGCAGAGGGGGGCCTGTGTGTCAGCGTGCTTCCTGGTCGGGCAGGTGAGCTGGGCAATGGGCATGCTCCCCGAGGGAGGCTTGGAGGGGCAGCATAGAAACCCCTGAGGGGTTTTCATCCTCATGCCATGCGTCTGCAAAAGCAGAGGAGCCCGAAGGAGCCTGTCAGACACTCCCCAGTGCCTGAAAGCTGCATTCAGCCAGAGAGAGATGCCTACAACCCTGGTTACTGCTCCCTGAAATCCTTTCTTTTTTCCCCCAGCCCAGCACAGGCCTCTGAAGCCAAGTTAGCAGCAGGTTATTCTCTGCAACCAGAAGAGCACCTGTAAAAAGAGGGTCTGCCCCTTTATGTGTCACTTCTCCTTCATCAGACCCAGCTGGGGAGGGAGACAGGTGTGCCCTATAAAGCCTGAAAGCAGCTTCAGCTTTTGGCTGCCTAGTTGGGGGCTGCTGTCATAGCTTTTAGAGCAAAGGAAGAGCTGTGGGAGGAGTTGTGAAGGGTCTTTGGGGAGCGCAGCTTGCTCTGGCCAAGGAACGGCAAAGGTCTGAGTCAAGCCAGGGCATGGAAGTGAGCTGGACATGATGTTAGCTCTCCCTTGGGCTGAGAAGCCAGGCTGGCAGGTCTGTGCTTCTTCAGCTTGCGCTGCTACCTGCAGCCCAGGACCTGTCTTCCTCACTAGAGATGTGCTGTGGGCTCTGCAGCCATGTCCTTATTTAACACCTGTGGTGGCTGTATACAGCCGGGATAGGGAAGATGGCCTGGGCAAGCACAGGGAGCGTGATCTCTGTCTCCAGGGCTGGTGCAGCTGTGAGGGGTCGGGGGGTAACTAGATGCTAGCCCTTATTAGATGGATGTGCAGGATCTCTCTACCCTCCAGAGCTAGCGACCTTCCAAGCAGACCAAGTTCAGGGATGGCCCTGTGGGATTCTCATCCAGGACTAAGCTATGCAAAGCTAAGTGTGTGCAGAGCCAGGGTTTGAGCTCAAAACATTGTATGCACAGAGAGATGCAGGCAGATGAGAGTTGGGATCCTGATCCCAAGCTTCTGATGCCAAAGGAAAGCCTGGCAGCAGCTTTGCTGAGCTCGGTTTAGGTGTCCTCTGCAGAACTTGAATCCCCCACGTTCAGGGGCTTGGCTGAGGCCCAGCAGCTCTGGAAGCTGCTCCAGTCCTCTGTGCCCTGTCCAGAACAAGCTCCCAAGTGAGTGCTTTGGCTAGCCCAGAAACCCCAGGAAAACAGCTCGGCCTGGGATGGCTTCTGGTGCTGCCTGGCAGGAGGCAATGCAGTGCAGGGCAATGACTCAAACACGGAGAGCAGGGAGCAGTGGGACAAATCAGCAAAGCAAGCAGTGTGGTTCAGGCTTGGGTTGCAGGCTTGGGTTGCAGTCGGGGAAGCTGGGGCTCAGATTCTTTCACCACCCAAACCCCTCTCTGAGTGACTTCTAGGTTGCTCCAGGACAGCTGATCTTGCCCAGAAACCCTTTTCTTGCTGGATCTTAGTGTTCATATTTCTCCTCCCATTCACTGGATCTGCAAAGCTTCCTTTCAGCTACTTGGCCCTAAGCAATAGTCACAATGCAGAGCAGAGGTGCAAGCTCCACATACCTCTTATGAGAGATTTTAGCCTGAGACCTGCAGGAAAGGCCAGCTGGAAGTAGCAGGTTGCTAATTTGTTCCCAGCAGTGTAGACACACAAAGAGCTATAGCAGAATAAAACCCTTCTGCTATTAATTGTTGTCTCGGTTAGGAAGAACACTGGGTGAAGCCGGGATAATGTTTTTGCTGGCGAAAAGGGGGAGATAGCTAGCAAAATGCTCCGGCTCATTAGCCTAATCAACCAGGGCCAACCCTGAATGTACTGAAGTCCTGGAGGAAGTGCTAGCTGGAGGGAATATCCCCCCTCAGCCAAGAACCAGTGTCTCATATTGCTCTCGTCAGGCGGATTCGCCTCTCCCTGCTGCTTCCCTGGGTTCAGTTAAATGTCAGCTCAGCACCGACAAAGTACAAATTACCAGAGGGCGTGTAGCTCTTTCAGTCCCACTGAACCCTATCAACGGGGATTTAATAGTGTATCCCTCAGGCTGGGTTGGAGTGAGGTAAAGCCCTGATGGGAATACCATATCCCCTTTCAGAGAAGAGTGTCCAAGACAGCCCCGTGCAGCATGGGAAGGGAAAAGAGAAATGTTTCTCCCCTCTCCAAGGCAACCTGTGACTCTAGTGCGAGGCATCCACAGGTTCGCTTCACCAGACGTGAAACGGGTCAACCTGGGGTGCAGGCATGCGACGCAACATCCTACTCGCTCCAACCTTCCCCCCGCAAATCCCTGGGGGGATGTCTGGTGGAGGGGCAAAGGGGGAGCTCACCTGCCACCAGAGGTTCAGTTCCATAAGGAAGCAAAGGAGACCATGCAGGAAGGTGTCTGGTTTGCTGGGATGTCGCACTGTAGCCACCCAAAGCTCTGGCCAGGTGATGGTCTGTGGGTTAAAAGCAGAAGACAATTGCACCTGATTGCTTTCGCTCACAAGATGGGCATGGGACTCCATCCGTACTGCCGACGCTGCAGTGAGGCAGACACGGGGAGACGCCAAAAACCATGGTTGACCCCATGGCTCTGGCTTGCTTCCAAGACGCCTTCCCTGTGACAGTCTGGGGATAGCTAATAGACCCCCCCACACACAGCAGGGGTGGGTCGACATCTGCTTTTACGGGGCAGGCTGCTGTGCTTGAGGGCTCCCCTTCAGCTGATAGCCCCCGCCCTACCCCCCTCAAGCCCAGGGCTCAATGAAGGGCTGCGCATGCCACATTGCTGCCCCCTCGCTGAGGCATGCTTTCCAGACTCCACCAAGTTACCAGGGATCCAGCCAGTTTATTACCAGGAAGGGGCTGCCTCCAGGTTAATCAGTTCCTCCGAGGGGGGCAGGAGGGGAGGGGGCTGCCTCTTGGCTTCTGTTTAAATGCATTCTCGGGCATCCGTGCTGCAGGCCCCATCTGAGACACACACAATAAGCCCCTCGACCCCTTCACCGTGGCAGTCGCCACAGCACCTGTGTGCCCCTCTGCTATCCATGCCCCTCTTTTTTTACTGCACAGACCCAACGGGGCATTTAAAAACCTCCCGCTCCTTTCTCCTCTGACGTTTTGGGGCAAGTCCTCAGCTCAACCTAGTTTCCAGCGCTCCTCTGGGGCTCTGGGGCTTTCGCCAGGCTAGGAGCTGGCTTCGAACTCCTGTTTCTGAGAGTATCCGGCGTTGGGGAGGATTTAAAAATCAGCATACATGCACACACAACCCCCTTTCCCCCCATTTGTAGCCTGTACAGGCTGCTGGCAAGAGAGTCCCATGCAGCTGGACAGGCCCATGTGGGTGAGCTGGAGAGAAGAGAAAGGGCTTTTTTGCCTTCCAGTGGTCCATGCAATTCACTGAGGTTGCAGAGCCCTGGAGCAGCCTCTAATTGCAGTTACCTGTGGGGCAGGTGCCCGCAGGCTTGCACGCTCCGCTGAGAGCCGGGAGACTGCGGTGACATCTGGAAGCAGGCTATTGTATGAAAACTCTGCTGTCTCAGCACTATCTTCCCCCTCCTCCCCCCACCACATACACACGCAGGAGCCAGGCAGCCTGGTGCGTGCAGCCGAGCCCCGAGCTTGTTAATAAAAGTGCACAATTTAGAGCAGCCTGGGGTAGCTCTCAGGGGAAGAGAGCGGCTCCAGGCAATAGCTGGTCTCATCAGGAGAGTGCAATGCACTGGCCAGGGTGTTGCTACACTTATTTGGCTATTGTGCCTTGCAAAGGAGCCCCTCGGCCCTTAATTACATTCCCTTTAAAGCAAGGGAAGAAAAGAAACTTCATTTAGCAGGAAGGTTGGGTGCATTTTACAGTTGCCATTGAAGTGTCAAGCCTCTATCAAGATCCTACCTAACCTGTTTCCCTTTCCCCCTCTCCCTCTACCCTCTTCTTCACCTCCTGGCTCTTCTGCTAGAGAAAGATGGAAGGGAACTAAAATGAAGGACAGGGTTTAGTTTGTTCAGTGCCAGTTTTCTCCCTTATCCCTTCACTCGATGCTGCTCTGCAGGACTGAAAGCAGACGCCTCTCCCTCCAGCAGTGAGTCCTACATTGGGGATGGATCTTCGATGCTTTTCCTCTTTAAGACGTGCACTTAAAATCCGGTGGCTGCTCTTTCCTTCTTGAGATTGCCACCACACCAGAGCGCCCTCAGCAGGGCCTTTGCCCCCTTCGGGTGCTTGAGATCAACCCGACTCAACTGTGTGTCATCAGCCCAAGACTGAGAAGGGAGCATCTCCATTAGAGATGGAGGATACCAGCTGTAAATCGTCACACTGCAGCCTGCAGTCAAACGTCAGCCCTAAAGCTGCAGATCTGTGACCATCTTATTTTATTCTGTGGCCGTGGAGGTCTGGCCAGATGGTTCTGCCCAAAGCCAAAAGGCCGGTCTGTGGACCAGAGGAGTAAAGAGAAGTTCTGGGAAGGCATGGAGTAGAAAAAGCACCCCCAGCACAGCGTGTAAGGAAGGGGGTCTAGGAACACATCCCCCCTTGTCTGCATTGCATTGGCAGTGCATGCTCGTGTGCAGCCGTCCTGCAGGGGTAGGGCTGGACCGGATGCGACTGAACTGTCTCGTTCTGTTTCCTGTTCAAATCCGCAGCATCTCTCTCATCACCAGTGGAGCCGGGTTCAAATCCAGCTCATTTCCCAAGTGCAAATGGGTTCCATTGATCCCATACGCCCGCCACTGGTGATCAGCTGGCACACCGCTGTGCAGGGTGGGCAAGATGGGGCCTGTCTGCCTCGTCCCAAGGCCTCACGCTGGAACGAGGCAGTGGTGCAAAACCACTCGCCAGCCCCGTGTGCTGAAGGAGCTGTTGCAGGGGGACCTCCCTCGACACCCGCCCGTTCCTTCCATTGTAGCAACCCTCCCATTTCTAATCACTCTGGTGTTGGCTTGACAAGCCCCTCATTAGGACAAGCCAGAAAAACCATTCTCGGGCTTCGGCAGGGACAGCGATTTGCTGAGAGAAATGGGGGTGGGGGCTGCCCCATCAGCCATTGGGAACTGGGGATGGGTGAGCAGGCCATCAAGCCTGGGCACCGACTCAGAGCGGGCACAAGCCTGGCCTCTGGTGCCAGCCTGGCATCTGCCACTACCGCCGCGCAAAGCACAGGACTTCGTAGTTACACATCTCGGGGGGGACCCGGTGGGGACTGTGGCAGGACTGGGCACAGTGATGCTCCTGGTTCAGTGCCCTTTGCACCGAGAACAGATATCCACACCCAAGTGCCCAGTCTCTCTTTCTCTCTGTGTATGAAATGGTCTGAAGTTTTGGCGTTGCGCTCATGCCACAGCCGAGCTCCTGTAGACCTGGCCTAACCCGAGAGGTCACCGAAGGAGCCCAGCTCAACACCCCCTCAACTCCCCAGCCCCTTTACCATGGCAGCAGCCCCCCGCAGTGCTGCCATTGTCTCCCGTTCCCCAGCCCAGGCACCTGGAGACTTGTAAAACCTTCATTTGTTGGGGAAAGCTTTGATTAAAAGAGACAGGCAGGGGGGCCCCCCCTCCCCCTGAGTCAATATTGGTTTTGGAACAGCTGGGGGGGGAAGGAGGGGGTCATGAAAAGGAGGGGGCACAGCAGCCCGAGCAGTGCCATTGAGCGGCTCCGTGTTTTCGCCGCGTGTGGATGCCTCTGTCCCAGCCGCTCGGGGAGTGGCAGGAGGCTCTTAGCAGCGCTGCCGAGATCAAAGGGGGCCGGCTGCCCAGAGGTGGGGCGGCTCTGCATGCTGGGAACAAAAGCATCCAAGTAAATCAAATGCAACTAATTGAAGGGCTTCAACATAAAGTAATGAGGGAGCCTTTCATGGCGTGCCAGCTTCCCCCCGTCAGGGCTCAGGACGGCTTTCCAAGAGCACCGAGAAGGCCCCCAAAATACCGTCATACACCAAATGGCAGGATAATGGAGGCTGAGGATCCTGTCAGGCTCTCCCTGGGCATGGAGCCCTTCAGTGCCTCAGTGGCACCACGATGTTGCACCGAGAGGGACTTTGAACATGTGCCCGGCTCTCCCCGTTCACCCAAGGTTGTTGGCAATGAGGTGCGTGCTTCACATGAGGCCCTATTCTGCGCCTGGCAGTGCTTTAGGGATGTCGGAGCAGAACTCATGGAGCGGGAGCCGCCCCCAGTTATATGACTGTCTGACCTGGAGAGCGGTGCAGGGTACGTTATTACATGGACAGTAATAGGTCAGTGCCCACCACAAGGAGTTTGCAGAGGCGGCTGAATACAGGATGGATGGTATTGGACTTTTGGCCAGAGAGTCACCACAAGGCCCTCTTCATGGGTAGCCCACGGGGAAAAGACCCTTGAACTTCAGAAAGGTTCACCAGTGACACCCATCTGCATCCACTCGACCATGCAATGTGCCCATCACCGTGGCATCTGGGAAATGAGTGACAGAAAGCGTCCAAGGTGCAAAGAAATTTCCTGAAGACTGCCTTCAGCACCGCTCAGGTCTTTCCCCTGCCCAGAGCAAACGGGAACGAGACATCGGGAGAGTTTCCATGATGGTCTGGGCTCTGTCCTGAGCCTGATGAGAGAGCTGAGTGTCAGAGCTCCCTAGAGGTGGGAGGCTCCGATCCCTGGCAGTAATGCATCTCCTCTCCAGGTGCAGTAGTTATGGACCATGTGATTTGTATTTGTAGGACTCAGCCAAGGCAATCATTCTGCCACAATGGATGTGGGGGACAAGACAGCTCCCACGATGCTGACTGATACAAACACCCATGGTTGTAAGTATATGTAATGTCTTCTTCAAGGACAACCCTACCAGATGTTGGGCAATGCTCCAGAAGGGCACACTGTCCACCCTGCTGTCCCTGCGATGCCAATGGGACAGCAAGGACTGGGTCTGACTCCCACTGAAAAGCAAAAAAATAAAATAAAAATGCCCAGAGGACCTAGTGAAACAGCAGAACTATCTGAGGTTATTTAATTTATGGTTATTAATATTAAGCCTGAGCTCCAAAGCCTCCCCAGCCAGATGGACTGGCAGCAACTAACGTTAACCTATGTCTGGCTAGCAAAGGGAATGCAAGAGGAAGTCCACAGTGGGCTTAGGAAAAGGTTTCCAAGAGAGAATGAGCAGAAAAGAGAGGGGAAAAGAAACTCTCAGAGAAAATCTCTGATTGCAGCTTATTTTCATCACTCACTGCTGCCAGCCAGAGCTCTCATAGACACTAATCTGCAGTTATAATTACTCTGAGCAGGGTTTCAGATTAACAGATCAGTTATTACCCTCCAACTAAGCAAGGCGGATCTCCCCTCCTCGCACCCCGGACCACTACAAAGCAGGATCAAATGGAGAAATCTATTCCCAGGGACCCTCCATTTGGGATGAAATCCAGCCCCTTCTTCCCCAAGATGGTCTGACGTGCTCCGAAAGTGTCTCCCCCTAAAACCACCTTCCAGCACCACCCTGGAAAATATACCTATTAGAGAGAGAGAGAGAAAGAAAGAGAGTGAATCAAATGTCAAGAGTCCGGTGAGAACCGGTGAAATGTCTTCTTTAGCTGTTGGCTAAACCAGATTGTGAACACGATGAAAGAAACCCACATGAAGGCAATTAGACTAAATTATGTCCAGTCACAGAAGACAAGTTAACAGCGAAATGTGGGGCAGGCCGACTCCAGCCAGGCTCAGTGTCTGGCTTCCTCTATCGCTGTCACTCATACATCACTGATCAAGGCCAGCCCCTGCAGGTCGTTTTAAACCAGGGCCAGCAGGAGGTTGGGCTAATGAGTAAAATCTGAACATTCCTCAAATTTCCCATCCATCCAGGGGGAAGAGGAGGGTGGGCC
>NW_017728926.1:16593723-16596900 GCF_001723895.1 Crocodylus porosus
AGGGAGAGGCCCGTTCAAAGTTTGAGTCTCCGTCATGACAAAACCCATGACAAAACCCAAAGCTCAGGCACTAGTTTGGGGGTCTTTAAAAGGGGAAAAAGGGTAATTAAAAGACATTGAGGAGGTGGGGGAAGATGGGAGGCATTTTATAGAGGAGGGGGGATAAACCAGAACTGGTTGTGATCCAGAAAGTTTCAGAGCTCCAGAGAGTGGGTTCGTGTGAGCAGGAGAAGCCCACTGGGGGGGACCCCCATTCTGCTTAACCAAGCGCCAGGATTTCTTGGCTGCCTCTGTAGGTCAGCGCCAGCCTTAAGGCACATTAAAAGCCCCTTGGAGCATGAGCCCACTAAGTTTTGGCAACTTTGGAAAATCTTGGCCTGGCCTAAGATTTCCCATAGTTGCCACTGGCTTCACTGGCCAGTTCAGCCCAGCCCATGGCAACAGCTCCTGGCCTTTCCCGGCACCATTTTCCATGCAGAGGAGGGCTAGGTGGCATCGTGTTAAACAGGCTGGTGGCTTGGGATGCACCCTTTCTCAACTCACCTGCCTACCCTGGTTGCAGCTGAGTAGTGAAATTTGGGAGAAGATGCTTCTCATAGTCACTGAGGCCAGAGGGAGACTGGCAACTTGCACCTGGCAGAGGGAGGATGGATAACAGCCAGGGGCATATAGCAGGAATCCTGTTGGTGCCTGACAGGTGGAGGCATCTCAGGTGATTCAGTTATGCCAGCTCCTTGAAACCAGACAGAGACACAAACAGATAAATATTATGAGCAGCATTCCCATGGGCCCCACGACGGACTGGTGTCCCATGGGCTTCGTGCTGGAGAGAACACACAGTGCGAGGCAGCCCCTGCAGTAAAGACATTGCTGTCTATGGAGGCAAGACAGACAAAGGGGGGAGGAAGGGACTTGCACGCGGTCGAGGGCTGTGCCAGTGAGGCGTGGGCAGCAAGCACCCAAGAGCCAGATCTCAGTGGAGCTGAATCAAGGCTGAGCTTGGAACGGGAAGCAGTACCTCTCAGTCTTGTGCTGACATGGCCTCCACTGCCACAAAGCAAGGCCTGCAAATGCTGTCCACGCCAAAACCATGCAACACGAGGCGATGCACGACGTGCGCCAGTGTGTGTACAGAACAGGGCAGGCAGGCTGGGGGTGGGCTCCCCGCTCGCTGCTCATAGGAGTGGGACGTTTGGAATAAGTGAGATGAGTTGCTCCATTACCCAGGGCTGCGAAGGCTTCCCCAGGCAGATTGGTATCCCACCATTCATGGGCAGCACCACTGGTCTGACACTCCCTTTTCTAAGGGTGGAAAGGGATGCAAGTTACATTTTAAAGATGCTTCCTAATTTAGAAGAGTCGGGGAATTGGGAGATGGTCCCTCAGCTAGGTACTGGCAGTTAATTAGAAGGAGACCAAGGATCTGCAGAGGTTGCCAACTGCTCAACAATAAAGTTCGTCGCATAGTTCTTCCCATTCACATATGCCTGTGTTTACTGAACCCAGTGATCGCTATGGAGGGGCCAGATCACTGTGGTCACATGGTACTTTCTCGACTTTCCTCCAGTGGTGCCGTGGCACGCTGCTGTCCAAGGGGATATGGATGAGCGAGGCTGTCGCAGCCTTATTATCCCCGACCAGGCTGTCAGGTCGGCTGCATGGCTATCATGATGACAAGCATTTATTCTGCAGTCCTTGCTGTCAAATGTCTTCAGTAGAGACATTTGAGATCTCAATAAAAGACAAACCAAACCACTTCCTTCCCTGCAGCCAGAGCTGGCGTTAGACTCGCAGGGGCTCTGGGCAGAGGGAAAGGCTGGATCCAGCCCCCTCCCACCCATGCGCTGGCTGACTTGTACCGACTTCACGTAGCAGGGCCTAAAACAGCTGCCTCTGCTGGCAGAATTAGGCCCCGATTCAGCAAAACAGTTGGGCACAGGCTTACCAATGGGGCAGTCTCAACCCTACCCCTATTGCAAGAACTGCTGACACACGTGTGCTTACCCACACGCATGCATTTAGATCCTCTTGGAAGCCTGGGAAACACTTGAATCCCTTGCTGGAATAAAGCAGGCCAAAGCACAGCCTTAAATTGTTGCACTGAGTGGGTCCTCAGCTGTTTAGCAAGGCCTGGGAAAAGTCCCTGGGCATTTTTCTCCTCCCCTGGGGCCACCTTTAAGTCAGGTGTGCCCTGCCCCTGTCAGACCCCCCCCAGGGACCACGGGGGAAGGTGGTGGAAGAACCACGTGTCGTTGCGCAGGCGGCAGAACCGCAGGGCGAACTTCTCCAGCCTGTGACAGGCATGAAGATGGCCGCATTTCCTTCGGGGCTCAAAACCCAGGATGATTAAAGGCAAGAAAATTGGGAGGGGCTGGAGAGGAAGAGAGAAAAAAAAAAAATAATCGGCGATGATCAACTTTTCCCCTTTCTCCCTCATTAACGAAGCTGGCATATGCTACCCGCCCTGAAGACAAGCGGCCTCCTGTTATTTCAGTTCCTCTCTCTCCAGCCTCCCTTTCTCCCTCCGCCGCTCTCCCGTGCGCCTCTGTCTCCATCTCTCTCCCTGGGATTTTAATTACATTCATCTATTTCCACTCACTAGGTCTGTCACTTTCCAGCAGGCCTGATGTAATTATGTGGTGGGAAGCACCGTTCCCTTTGCTCAAGTCTGAGCGGATTAGGCAAACCTCAGTGGCTTTTCCCACCCTCTCTGCCAGGTACCTGCACAAAGATGACAGATGGTCCAGGGGCTGTTTATTCTCCCTAATGAGCTGGTTCCTTCACTAGTACAAAAGGAGATGTCTCCAAAAACACATGTATATTTTCAATTAACTAAAAATCACTCCCGACTCCAAGGGCTTGCGCTGAGAGCTGGGAAGGGGCTACACCCAACCAGGAAAACAAACGGATACACCAAGCCCGGGGCTCTGCTGCCCTCCGTGCAATCCATGGCTTAAGAAATAGGCCGGGTGCCTCTTTTAAAGGCAAGATTGGGTTACAGCTGATCACAGCTGGTGCAGGCAGGATGAGGAGCAGAGCCCCAGTCTGGCACTCCAGCTGCAAAGTACGGGGAGGAGAGCCAAGGCGCTGCACGAACGGAGCCTGAAATCAGAGGGGCCCACAGGGATGAGTGGATGGAGCAGGGTGTGGTGGAGATGGCCCTTGGCGGGGCTGCAG
>NW_017728926.1:16597000-16609381 GCF_001723895.1 Crocodylus porosus
CCTAATTTAGAAGAGTCGGGGAATTGGGAGATGGTCCCTCAGCTAGGTACTGGCAGTTAATTAGAAGGAGACCAAGGATCTGCAGAGGTTGCCAACTGCTCAACAATAAAGTTCGTCGCATAGTTCTTCCCATTCACATATGCCTGTGTTTACTGAACCCAGTGATCGCTATGGAGGGGCCAGATCACTGTGGTCACATGGTACTTTCTCGACTTTCCTCCAGTGGTGCCGTGGCACGCTGCTGTCCAAGGGGATATGGATGAGCGAGGCTGTCGCAGCCTTATTATCCCCGACCAGGCTGTCAGGTCGGCTGCATGGCTATCATGATGACAAGCATTTATTCTGCAGTCCTTGCTGTCAAATGTCTTCAGTAGAGACATTTGAGATCTCAATAAAAGACAAACCAAACCACTTCCTTCCCTGCAGCCAGAGCTGGCGTTAGACTCGCAGGGGCTCTGGGCAGAGGGAAAGGCTGGATCCAGCCCCCTCCCACCCATGCGCTGGCTGACTTGTACCGACTTCACGTAGCAGGGCCTAAAACAGCTGCCTCTGCTGGCAGAATTAGGCCCCGATTCAGCAAAACAGTTGGGCACAGGCTTACCAATGGGGCAGTCTCAACCCTACCCCTATTGCAAGAACTGCTGACACACGTGTGCTTACCCACACGCATGCATTTAGATCCTCTTGGAAGCCTGGGAAACACTTGAATCCCTTGCTGGAATAAAGCAGGCCAAAGCACAGCCTTAAATTGTTGCACTGAGTGGGTCCTCAGCTGTTTAGCAAGGCCTGGGAAAAGTCCCTGGGCATTTTTCTCCTCCCCTGGGGCCACCTTTAAGTCAGGTGTGCCCTGCCCCTGTCAGACCCCCCCCAGGGACCACGGGGGAAGGTGGTGGAAGAACCACGTGTCGTTGCGCAGGCGGCAGAACCGCAGGGCGAACTTCTCCAGCCTGTGACAGGCATGAAGATGGCCGCATTTCCTTCGGGGCTCAAAACCCAGGATGATTAAAGGCAAGAAAATTGGGAGGGGCTGGAGAGGAAGAGAGAAAAAAAAAAAATAATCGGCGATGATCAACTTTTCCCCTTTCTCCCTCATTAACGAAGCTGGCATATGCTACCCGCCCTGAAGACAAGCGGCCTCCTGTTATTTCAGTTCCTCTCTCTCCAGCCTCCCTTTCTCCCTCCGCCGCTCTCCCGTGCGCCTCTGTCTCCATCTCTCTCCCTGGGATTTTAATTACATTCATCTATTTCCACTCACTAGGTCTGTCACTTTCCAGCAGGCCTGATGTAATTATGTGGTGGGAAGCACCGTTCCCTTTGCTCAAGTCTGAGCGGATTAGGCAAACCTCAGTGGCTTTTCCCACCCTCTCTGCCAGGTACCTGCACAAAGATGACAGATGGTCCAGGGGCTGTTTATTCTCCCTAATGAGCTGGTTCCTTCACTAGTACAAAAGGAGATGTCTCCAAAAACACATGTATATTTTCAATTAACTAAAAATCACTCCCGACTCCAAGGGCTTGCGCTGAGAGCTGGGAAGGGGCTACACCCAACCAGGAAAACAAACGGATACACCAAGCCCGGGGCTCTGCTGCCCTCCGTGCAATCCATGGCTTAAGAAATAGGCCGGGTGCCTCTTTTAAAGGCAAGATTGGGTTACAGCTGATCACAGCTGGTGCAGGCAGGATGAGGAGCAGAGCCCCAGTCTGGCACTCCAGCTGCAAAGTACGGGGAGGAGAGCCAAGGCGCTGCACGAACGGAGCCTGAAATCAGAGGGGCCCACAGGGATGAGTGGATGGAGCAGGGTGTGGTGGAGATGGCCCTTGGCGGGGCTGCAGCGAGCTCTCCTGAGGACACGCTTATCCAGACTTAAAAAAAAGGAGCAGGCAGTGAACCCGGTGGTGAGCTACCCTGAGAAAAGCCGGGGGTGGTAAAACCACACTGCTCCGTGTTACGCTGGGGTAAGCGTTGTGTGTCTGCAGCTTATGCCAGGATAGTCATAGCTCAAGGAGGACAGGCCATGGAGGGCCTAAGAGCCGACTATGGAGATCTAGCCTCAGCATTGGCAACCACCCCTTGGGGAGAGATGCTCGGCTCCAACCAAGTTTGGGATGTAGTTTGGTCAGCTGCTGCGATTTATGGCATTTGCTCTCCCCCCCCTATTGCCCCCCATATTTATGCCTCCTTTGAACTTGCACAATCTTAAGGCTGTTGTGTTCAGCCTTCCCCTATAAAACCAGCTGCTTTATCTGATCCAGAAGGAGGTTAAATCTGCAAGCAGTTTTTTTCTTTCTTTTTTTTTTTTTTTTTACTTTGCAAGGCTGAGAAAACAGAACCTCAATTGTCCTCCTGTTTAGCCAAAAACACAGGAACAGAATGACACAGATCTCCCTGCTCATTCTCTCCCCCTCCCCTCCCCTCCCTGGGTTTCTCATGGGAATAAGAGGGTCATGATGAAGGAAAAAGAGCTCCTGGCTCCTCTAGTCTAGAAACCAGCTCCCTCTCAGCCCCATGGTTTGTGTTCAAGAGGTGTTGCAGGGGAATCAGTGTCTCCACTGAAAATTTCGGAGGTGGAAAGAAAAGGAAATGGCCCCAGATCTTAAATCCCATCCTTGGGAGTCTAAGTTGGGTGTTTCTTTCACCTCTGCTACTGTAGCAGTCGGGTACCTCGCAGTCGACCCCAGCTTTTGAGGAAGGTCCATGCTGCTCTTCCCCTTTCAGAAGTGGAGAATGGAGGTGTGGGGAGATGAAGTGTCTTGTCCAAAGTCATGTGGGCATTAGGGCAGTGGCACCTATGCCACGGCAGGGACTGCTATCCACTAATAGCCATGATCCTTTGTACAGGGCCCCCAAAATGCAAACCACAACCCTGGGCAAAGCAGGGACTTGACTCAGGGTCTCCCTAATCTCAAGCTAGTGCTACGACCAGACTATCCCTCCTCTGCGATGCCAGGCAGAGCTGGCCCGGCAGACCTGTCAGGCTGCTAGAAGTTACAGCACTGTTGGGGCCGGAGGCAGAGAAGCGTACAGCTTGCCCAGCATCCTCGCGTGGCTTCCTGTCATGGTCTGACCCCCGCCACCCCATTCATACTGTATGCAGTGCCAAGGGCCCCAGCTCCAGGTGTCTTCAATCAGTGCTGAGCTGCTGCGGATCCAAACTCAGACCCTGAGCCAGTAGCAAGGAGGCCCCCAGGAAACCCATCTCCCCCTTCCCAGCGCGGGTTCACGGGCGCGTGTGCAGCTGGCTAATGTCCTCCCATGGCCTGTCAGACGTGTTGGAGTTAAATGTCCATCGCGTGCCTTAGCCCTCATCAGTCCTAGGTGCATATGGGAAATCACTAACCCGTGCAGCTCACGCCCGCGACAGTGAAGTCTCCGGGGCAGGCACTATCCCTTCTTAGTTGCTTGGAAGCTCATCATGGAGCTGGCTCCTCCGGTGAGCTGCAATCCAAGTCCAGCTTGTGCATCCAAGATCTTAACTGGGAACAGCTGTGCATGATCAGAAAACACTTGCCTCTACGGGCTGGCCGCAGGGATTCTTGACAGTCGGGACCTAAATACCGGAGGCTGAAATCTATTTGTGGGCTGATTTGCCATTTGCTTCTTCTGGGTCTTTTGAAGGAAGCAATACCTACAAAACAGGCAAGCCCACAACTCCGGGGTATCACGGGGCCTGCGCTGCTGCAGCAGAGGCTGCCTTTCAAATGAAATGTGCTGGTGAGCCCAAGGTCTTGACCCATGGTGGTAATTAAAGAGCCCACAGCAGTTTTTGCCCTGCTTGTCCTGGCCAAATTCCAGTTGGAGTAATTATATTTGGCCCCCTCGACCTCGACAGGTCGGCTCCCATGGCAGCTGTGACATGACATAGTGTTTGCCGGGGCATCGCCGCCCAGCAGGAAACTGGCTGGCCAGGACTTTGGGGGAACTGGGATGAAGATAAAAGGTGAGCGGAGGGTATTCAGCGCATAACCCTGCTGCTAGCTCATTAAAAGACAACATTTGCAGGTCCTCTTTAAACTGTTTATTCATTATTGAAAATCCCATATGTTACATGTCCACGAAGATCAGCTTTCAGCCGCAAGATAAGCGGCCTCCACTTATTGTCCTTTCCCTCTCGCCTTCCTCCCTCCCACCCTCTGGGATTTTAATTACATCCATCAGCCTCCACCCCTCCCAGCTTCGTGTCTCACTAGCCAAGGGATGAAACAAGCCCTATCCTTTTTTTCTTCTTTTGTTCCTTCTTCTTGGAAGAAGAGCAATTGTTTCACTCGTGCCACCAAAGCCCTAGCACCAGAGACCTCTCCCAGTGGCTGTGAAATTTCAGCCACTGCTAGGCTTTATTTTAAGGCCTCTAAACTGTTCACGATGCCTTTCCTAGTGGTGCAAGATGTATGGGAGCGGTAGAAAGCTGACACCACTAGTTGAGGCCCTGAGGAAGCTCACAGCCCAGGCGCTGCCCCCCATCCCACGTCCCCTCCGTCCCAGGTGCCCCAGAGGACTGCAGCTCATCTCCATCCAGGGGACAGCAGATCTCAGCTGGGGACACCCAGCACCCCAAGCCTGCTCTGCTCTCCCTCCACGTCTCTGTATGCAGGTGCTTAACATTAAATATAGATATCCCCACTAGTTTTAATGGGACTCATCACATGCCTAAAGGAATGCATCTGCTTTCAGGGCATTGCTGGATGGGGGCAGCTTTGCAGGACAGAGCCCTAAGCCAGCCCCGGCTTTGTTCTGTGACCCAGGGGCTACCTCAACTGTGAGCCCTGGAGGGCAGAGATTTGGAGGGATTTTTCCACTGCTTGATCATGCAGTGCCCAGCACAACAGAGCCCTGGTGCCAATGGATGGTAATATAAACAGTAAACCACCGCGACAGGCCGGGCTGGCAGTGCTGCCAAGGATGAAGATGGCTTGGCCCTTGCCATTCTTCAGCTCTTGTTTCAGTTGCTCTCATCTTGGCCATTCTTGACCTGTTTTTTCAGGCTGAAATGTCGCATACCCGCTCTCTGCCTCCACCTCAATCTTTCTGGAAAATTTCAGCCCGAAGAGTCCAGCTGGTGCTGAGCAGGTGGCAAAGGAAATCAGGAGCATTTTGCCACGTTAAAAAATTGTGATAGCATCTTCATCGTCTCCCACGTGCACAAGAAGGCCTACCTGATGGGAGCAGACCACAGTGTGATGTCCCACCCCCCAACCTGGCTCAGACACACCTGGAGCTAAGTGATGCTTCATCCACATCCACATGGCCTCCAGTTGCAAAAGTCCACGGTGGTTTCGCGGCTCAGGAACTGGGTTTAAACTTGCTTTTTGTCCCATTGGCACTGCAAGATCTGCATCAGTGAGCAACAGTGCCTGTGCTCGCCCCAGCACAGTAGAGCTTAGTTTATAATGCAGGTAAGGGGAGACTAGAAATTCTGGCGGGGATAGGAGGATTATAGCCTAGTGTGACTAGCACAGCTCCCCATGCAGGCCTGAAAAGCCAGGCTAGAACTGTGCTAACCTCAGGTGTGCTGTGGACGTGGTCTGGCTGCCGGCTGGCTGCATCTGGTCAGGATGTACTTGGGACTCGGTCTTGATTCTCTTCCCCGCTGAAGTTAATGGAAGTTCTGATGCTGCCTTTAGTAGGAGCAAGACCAGGTCCGTTGCCTTATTAAACGCTGAAGACTCTAAATATGTTAAGCATTATGTTTCTAGTACCAAAAGCAGGAGTCAGCAGCACTGTCAAGGTTTCAGGGCTTCTTCATTTCATCCTACCAAGCAAACTAGCCACCCACCCTTTTTCTTATATCCTACTCCAGTGGTTGTCAACCTTTTCAGACTCAAGGCCTGCCTCGTTAGGCTCAAGGCACTTCTCAGAAAATGTCAGCTCATAGCTTTCGCTGGATTTTTGACCAAAGAAAAATACTAGAGCAATTATTCTGTTCCGAAGAGCTCAGAAAGACCACAACAGGCCAGAGTGTTTTTGACTGGTTTGAGTGGTTTTGAGTGGTTTTGACACTATTAGAAACCTCTGGGTTTATCTTATGAATCATGTGTAGGTGTTTGCACTCCTGACCATGCTAAATTGTACAGTACCCCATAGCACCCTTGAAAGGATCTTATGATATCCTAGGGTGCCTGGCTGAGAATCGCTGTGCATTGCCAAATCTTTCTGCAGACTCCAGGTCATTATTTGTATGTAGTTTCAATTTTGGGGGAGATGTGTTTCAATGTCCAAAGTCCAGCTCCACCCATTGCATTGCCAAATCTTTCTGCAGACTCCAGGTCATTATTTGTATGTAGTTTCAATTGCGGTGGGGAGGGAGGGGGAGAGACGTTTCAATGCCCAAAGTCAAGCTTTCATGAACAACTCTGTAATAACAAATAAATATGCCTGTACCCAACCACACAATAGGGAAAAGATTTTGGCACGGAAGCTGATGTCAACTGCACACTTCCATTGTGTTTAAGCGATGCCACTAAGGTATATCATTAAGGCATTAATTATTTACAGAGCACCATAAGGATACATAAAGGATGCGATAGGGCTCTGTCTGGCTGCTAGCAGGCTCCTGCACTCTCCTTATGTCAAGCCCTGTTTTTCAGTAGTAGATGTAACTTTTATTGACCAACTGCATATGACAAAACAGGTCTTTGTTAAGCAATTAGCAGATAATGAGAGAGGCCCCAAAAAAGCCATTGTCGCTCAAACATGCATACATATATACATATACCTTTATGTTTATTTAGTTAGTTAAGAAAAGGTTGTGCTTTTAATATAAAATAGAAATGCTGGGAAAGCAGCAAAGAAGAGAAGAAAACAAAGTGGGGGTGGGGAGAAAACCCTTGTTTCGTATCAGGGAATGAGGCTTTGTATCTAAATAAGAGTGTCCACCTGAAGATTTCAGTGCTTTATGGAGGTATTGGGCATAAGCTGCACTTCAATGCAAAGGTTGGCTCCAGTGGGTGGTAAAGGAGTCCTCTGCCCAAGGGCCAGTGTTACCTATTAATGAAACAGCCCTGGCGAAGTACCTAGGGTTGGTGGCAGATAAGTGGACCAAAGCCGGAGACAATGTAAGTAACTTGCTCAGGGTAACACAGAAAGTTTTGTTAAACAGCCAGGAAACAGAGCCTAGATCTGGAAACACCCAGGCTCATGCATTAGCCCTAAACCTCTCTTGCCTCTGTTCCAGCAGCTACCAGTGCATGTAGCACATAGCTGGCTTTACACGAGACCCTGCTCTTGGCCACAGATGCTTCATTTCAGTGTTAATATTAGAGGGGACTCCAAAGTTTGCTCAAGCTATCTTCCATTCCCATCCAGAGCCCTCCCTTTGCAGGTGGTATGGTGGCATTCTGCGTGTGCAAGTGTCCTGCTGATGTGGGGAAGGGTGAGGTTTACTGGAGGTGCTGTACATAAAACATTTGGCCTGGAAAGGTTTTCCCTTCTGCTACCTGCCCCTACCACGCAGCCTGCACCTACCTTAGACTCCAACAAGCCTTAAATGTAGTGCCTTAAATTAACCCTTTCATGCGTGGGCATCTAGCTTCTGCTATTACTCTGCGAAGTCCCTGTGGATGTCAATGGAAGATTAAGGTGCTGCTCTCGGCATTTTATCAGCACAGGAGATGCATTTCTACCTGGAGGTCCTGGAGTTTCTGCTTTAAAGATTTTTCTAGGGATCCCTGCAATATCTGTGGTTTCATTATATCTTGAAGCCCCTTTCAGGGTCAGGTCCTTAACGTCGTTTGAAAGATAACACCATGACATCCCTAAAAAACTCAGTCAGGTTAGACCAAGAATTTCAAATACCCAAGACAGACTCTGAGGCAAGGCTCTTCCGAACTCTCGACGGTGGTTTTGCCTGAGCGAAGAGCGAATAAAAACTGATTTAGGACGTCAGGAGTTAGCCCCAGAGAGGGTTTTTAAAATTATTATTATAGTCACAGCGCCGAAGCAAGTCGTTCTAGTTATACTGCCATTAGTGCTGTCCCCTGGGAGGCATTTAGGCTGCTGCGTATCTCAGACCTCTATGATTAATGTATGTTTATAACAATTGTGAGCTGAGTGGAAGGGAAAGGAGAATGAGGCAGGAAGAAAGAGAGCCTGGCTCTTATCCTGGCCTCTGATACACATGCACAGCTCCTGTTGACTTTAATGGGAGCTGCTTCAGTGTGACTGAGGTCAGTATGCAATCCACTGAGCCAGATTCATCCCAGATGCAAGCCCTGATGAATGCAGTCAATGGTGCCATGCCAGGGAAGAATTCAGGCCTCTGAGTATTAAATAGAGAATGAGTCTGAGGCGTCAAGCCTAACATTTCTTGGATTGTACCTGCTGCGGGCGGCTTGGAGATGCTCCCACTGATTATCTTCCTCTGCATAGATGAGATTTGCATACTACAAATGCTTATAATGTATTCATGGAGGCATCTCCCAACTGCCTGGGGTGAGCTGGCTGCATGAATACGTGCAAATCTGGAAGGCGAGGCAGAGCCGTTCTCAGAGACGGTGTAGGGAGCTGCTTGTCTTTTACCCTAGGGTGAGAAGCTCTTACGGCTTTGACCAGACACGTCAAGACAGGTAGGATGCACTCCACTGCCCTTTCACCGACAGGCAGGTCATGCTCACGGAGAAGAGGCAGAGGCGAGCAAATGAGCTGTTCCTGATTTGCCCTAGCCACTTCGGCAAGAAGGGCTTGGCCTTTTCTAAGACCCCCGAGCGCTGAGCATCTTAAAGCACCTTCCAAGGTCCAAGCAGTTTTCTCGCAAACAATTAACACCAAGTGAGGAAAGCAAGTGCTGTCAGTGGGCCAAATGCCCTTTCTAGGTCTTCCCCTTCCAAAAGGTCAAGCCCGAGGGTGCAAACTTTAGCTTGAAACCACTTTCCTCGCTTATTCACTTGGATTAGCAGCAAAACCGCTCATCTAAGACACTCCAGTGTCACGCACATTAAGCAAAGTAATTGTCATAACCTTGACACACAAAACATGAAGCCCAGGAGCGCAGCACTCAAGAAGCTGTACTGACTGCACTCCAAAAAACCGGCACCTGGCTGGGGGCTGGCTGATTGCCTCATGAAATGGCCAAAATGTCAGCAACACCCTAACGTGGCACAGGTAAAGCAGAGAGATGAGGACCCTGCCAGTGTCCTGCTGCTGCAGGGTCAGGAAGTGGTTAGTAATATACACTTAAGAGATCCAAGGGAGAGGGCTATGCCTTCTGCTGCAGCAGAAGGCGACTGCCCCATGGTCCAGGCCAACACCTTCCCTTCCTGAGCCTAAAGGTGGAAGTTGGTGCTAACCTGAATGGAGGAGCAAGGCACTCTAACCAGGAACTTCTAGGGGGTTCAGTCCTGGCAAAAGCACTGGCACACCCCGGTCAAAATGACCAGCCTTGGCTGCAGCCAGCACTCGGTGCTTCTCCCATGCTTCTGAGGAAGGTGAAAAAAGAAACTTGACACCTGTAGCAACAGGGAGGGGGGAAAAATTCCTTCCTAGTCCCATGTGGCAAGCAGGAAAGCCCAGAAATGTGGGATAACCAGGCACCCCCACCCCCCCAACTCTGTACCGCAAGCTGGGGAATGAAAACGCAGCTCCATGCATCACACACCCTGCCTGGAGAGCTGGAGCTGCCTCTCCCACCTGCCTAGCCCCTCTGTAAACTTATCCTGGCTCCTTTACTCTTCTTCCATAACCAAGACACTTGCAGAGCTCAGCTTTGTTCTCCTGCTTCTGAGCATGGTCCTCTCCTATGTATACGTGCTCTGGGCCGCAGAGGTCTTCTCATCATCTCTGAGGCAAGTGTGTACTGGGAGTCCTTAGACTTTCAGCTGCTGCTCTTCAATGCACCCTACAGGCATGGATGCTCCTAAATCGTCCCTGACCAATGCTTATTCACCCTCATCTTGAAACCCACCGGTGAAGGAGATCCCACACCTTCCCCAGCTGGTCCATCCCAGAGTTTGACTGACCTGCTCCAAGTTGTCATTCAGGGAAAGGAAGGGGGAGCATCTCAGGAACAGAACAAGGTGTCCTCCCTTTGCTCTGGAGCAGGGCTACTAACAATATAGGTTGATCATAAATCAGTTGGATCACGTCTGCTGCTGTGGGACCGAATTGCTGATAACAGGGCATGCCAAGGAGCTGTCACTGCTTTTGTGCTAGCTTTGTATCTTGGTTGGGAATCAAACTGGGGAAAGAAATTACCGTCAGTACTCTGAGTATGCTGTCTTTTCCTCCTAAAAAGTGGGAAGGAGGCAGGGTAGAGTTACACCTTATAGACTAACCAAATCAAAGACGCATACGCTTTCATAAGCAGTGGCTGATTTCATCTGATGCTTTCTTAAAATTGCCCACTGGGCTTCTCTTGCCCAGAGCATGAACGAGAGAAGAAAGGCCAGGGGCTGCCAGCAGCTGAAACACTCCCTCCTCTCGCTCCCTCTGCGCAGCGTTGCCACCCTTGTAGCAGCGCGGTGCTACCCAAGGCCCGAGCAGTCCTGGGGGAAGGCACGCAGGCTGTCTGTGCTCACAGTCACAGATGTTAGAGGCTGGAAGGGACCTCTCAAGACCATCAGGTCCACCCCACTCCCCCTGCGCTTGGCAGGAAAGATTGCTGGGGTCAGGTCACCCCAGCAAGGTGAGAGTCCAGACGCCTTTTGAAGATCTATAGACACTCACCTTGCTGGGGTGACCTGACCCCAGCAGTCTTTGCTGCCCAAGCACAGGGGGTTTGGACCCGATGATCTCGAGAGGTCCCTTCCAGCCCCTACCATGTAACATCAGCCTGCGACTGACAGCCCTGCACATAGCATCCAGCCTAGTTACTAGGAGAGAGGCTGAGGCTAAAAGCCAGAGGGCAAAATGGGGCTGGGGAGGAAGTGGTGGGGGGCATCTCAGTACAGCTGCTGCGGAGGCATTGAAAGCACAAAACCTCGACATGACGACATGTCCTCCCCTCTGCCGTCAGCTGTCAGTCTGTGATGGGGGGGAAATCCCTCACCTCCCTGATACAGAAGCCCTGTATCCCTATTCGTTCCAATGCACCGGTCATTCTCAGCTTTGCAGTCAGGGTTGCCAGTGGCCCACCCCCAGGCCAGGTGTGTCTGGGCCAGACACAGCCATGCAGCTGGCTGGGGGGCTGAGAAGGGCAGTTTGTTCAAGCTCCTGCAAAGAACGGGTTTAGGGGCAAGGGCTTGGCTTTCTGAACAGATGTGCCCTGCTACTTGCCAGGCAGAAGTTCATCACAGGCTTGGCAAAGACCAGGGGAGAAGAGAACCTGTGCTGAAACCTCCTTGCCCAGCACAGGGCCCATGCAAGCTGCTCTCATTGCAGATGCCCAGCATGGAAGAGCCTACGCTGGGAGCCAGGGTACGGTCTGCTGACTTCTAGCCAGAGATCTTCAGGGAATGATGCTGCCTCCCATCCAGATGCATAGAGCTATCGTTCTTTCATAACTGTGGCTCTGAAGGTCTGATGTGCAATACAAGATATAGTGATAAGTGTCATTCTTTTCCCATGTACATGCATATGTTAGCTCAAACCTGGTGCTCCAATGCTTACTTACTAGCCAGAAAAAAACACCCTCTTCTTTCGGGGTTCAGCCTCAGAGAGGGAAGTAACACTGTCTATAAATCCTGCCCCTCCCTCCACGCTAATGCTTGTTATTTCAACCCCCATATCATCCATTCACCCACAATTAGTACTGTTCTTTTCCAGGAAGATAGAGGCACTGTCCCAGTGGTAGGACTGCAACACGTGTTTGCTCCACAGTCGAGCAACTGCTGCTGACAACCTCTCGCATGTGCTCAAAAAGCTTTCAGTCCTGTGAAAAATAGACGGAAGAAGAAACCATTTTGCTCAAGTTTCCTTCCAAACATATGCAACAGAGAACCATTCCTCAAGTGATTTTATACTTATTTTTGTCTCTTAACCCAAAGAAGAGAGCCATAGAAGTGGGTTTTGGAGAGACTTGTGCAAAGAGCTAAAGCGTGGCATATTCGGATCCAAAGCATAAAGGGAAAAAACATGAAGGCTAGGTACAAACATTCAAAAAGCCCGAGGGGGAAATCAGTCTAAGTGGTGTGGTTTTCCATAAGCAGTGTAGTTTAGATAGGTAGCGAACAGAGCACACGTTCACTCTTTGGTGGGGGCCAATTGTTAGACTGGGTTTCTCCATTTTTAAAGTAGTCTGTGTGTCTGGCTGGGCAATTGGCTCCGTGGTCGGACCCAGAGGGTGGTGGTTGATGGAAGTCAATCGTCGTGGTGCCCTGTGACCAGTGGGGTCCCCCAGGGCACTGTCCTTGGGCCTATATTATTTAACATCTTCATTAATGATGTGGACATTGGTGTCAGAAGCGGACTGGCCAAGTTCACCAATGACACCAAACTCTGGGGTAAAGCATCCA
>NW_017728926.1:16609481-16624867 GCF_001723895.1 Crocodylus porosus
CCATTCAGAGCAATTTTTTAAAAGCCACGCCAATGGCAAAATAAAGGTCTTTTTTTTTTTTTTGAGGAAAAACAAAAGGGTATTTTCCCTATGTTTGTTTTATTCATTGTGTGCGTTGCTGTGGTTTGTGTACTTATTTTTAACCAGGGCAACTTTTATCAAAGAAATTAAATGACTAAGCGCCGGCAACAAAGGCAGGACGATGAAATTGCAACATTAATCTTCCCTGTGCATCTCCAAAGAAGTGGAAACTTCCACTGAACGCCATGAAATTCTTTTCACAATTAAGTTGTTCAGACATGCCAGTCACAAGCCTTCAGTAACTAGTGAGGTGAAAATTTCTCTGGCTGAGCGGAAAAGGTTCGTTGCGAGAGCCCGGGAGAGGGGCTGTCTATCTGCTAAAATGAATGAGCTAAATACAGATTTAAAAAATTGGGGTTAAACTGCATGGTGGATGGAAAAGAAAGAGCTTGGGCCTAAACTGGGTAAAGTTCATTAGGTCTAAGCACCACTTATGGTCTGAAGAGCCTGGAGATGGCTGAGCTTCCTTTGCAGGCAATGGAGGCTCCGCGTCGGGCGCTCACACATTTGGGCGTGAGGGTTAGCTCCATCCATCCTGTTCTTTGCCTGACCTGGGCAGACATCCCTGTCCTTAGGCTCTGTACATGAGGGAGTGGGGATGAAACAGTCACTGTGAAATGGCACAAAAAGGCCCTTTGCTAAATAGGCAGAAAACTCAACCCACGCTGGTTTCGGCATCTGCAGCCGTTCACAAGTTATCCCCAGAAATCTGTTGCAGCCACTCTTGAGGCTGAATATCCAACCATTACGCAATGCTTTGCATTAATGAAACGCAGAGTGCCTTACCAGAGAGGCCACAGTCATTACCCCCATTTTGCAGAACGGAAAATGAAGGCCGGGGCAGTGAGATGCCCAGAATTACCCTGGGCAGTCTCCTCAGTGGTAACCCAACCCACCAGCCTAGATCCTACTAGTTTCACATCCGCCCCTAGATATTTTGTGGCATCTCTGATACCACCAACCTCGGAAGATCACATTTTGTGAGACAGACTCCCCAGAATCAGGAGGTTGCCATGCAAAACAGTGAGACTCTTCAAAGAGGTGATGCCATGGCCCCGGGCCTGTCTTCTGAACTCCCCTTACTCTGAGTGCCGGTGTGAGCCAGCTAGTGTCACCCACACATTCACATTTGTGGAACAACAGCAACTGTGGCTTTTCTGTGCTACACAAGGGCCTTTACCCCCAATGTCAGCCCATGTCCTTCCCAGCAATTACTTCTGCCTCGTGACCTCTGAATCAGTCGTTGCCCCACAGTCCTGAGCCAGATTTGCACCTATGTTGGCAGCAAATGTTGGCAAGGCATTCTTATTTTAAAAAACAACCCTTGTGAAATGGGGCTGTTTTAGTCACCTTTCTTCTGAAGATTTTGTGCTTGGTTCATAAATGTGGTCTCCGCCGGCAAAGGTCGGTGTAGCTGAAGTCAGAAAGGCCACCTACTTGACTGGTGGTGAAGACAGGGAGAGGGCAGCGCTCGCTGCATCCGGCACTGGGGAGCAGATGAGGAATTAATTCCATATGGATCAAAGCCAAAAAAAACCCAGGTTATGGCATGCAAATTCACATCATGCAAATTCATGTGGCTGAGTCTGACGTGTGCACACAGACACGTGTTGTGCGCTTATGATGCATAGGTGCACGCATAGACATTTGTTTTGTGTTGGAGATGCATACATATTTGTGAGATGTGGGAGGCATCGGAAATGTGTGCATGCCTGCTTGCGAGGTGATGTGTGATACCTCTATGTGCACTGTTTGAGCTATGCCCTTTGTAGCCTTTTTTTTAAAAAAAAAACCGTCAAAGGAAAATTTCCTTCTTGTGCACCTTTCTCAGTGGGCACTTAACAGTTTCTTTCTTCGTTTCATTTGTGGCCTTTGTGACTGCCGCTATATTAGTAAAAAGAATGAGGGGGTCATTGCAACAATTTTTGAGTCACGGATTGCTTTATGGTACATCACGTCTTTAAATTATACCTTGTATTTCAATCATTTTTTCTTTTGCTATTAAATTATACACGTCTGCAAAGATAATAAGGAACACAAAGCAGTAACTTACATTTGAAGACCAAGAAGCATTTATAAATCTGTGTGTGTGCGTGAACGAGACGTGCATGCACACACATGCACACACACATGCACACACACAATTTTAGCTGGATTTTGTTACCGCCATCAGAGATTTGCCTTAGATTTATTGGGAAATGAATGCAGACCCCAAAGAGAAGTAAAAAGTTAATGCTCAGCATTGTAATAATAATTAGCTCAGGGAAAGAAAGGAGCTGGAGCTCCAAATCAGAGATGTGCAATTCATTAAGATATGAAACAACCTTTCCTGGTAACTTCTGCAACCAGTGGAAGAAATCGAGGAAACCATCAATGAGACATTGCTGAATGGCTGTTGAGAACTGTCAAATTTCTGCTCCCAAAAAAACACTCGCTTTCTTTTTTGGTTGTTAGCTTTTGTTTTTCAAGCAAAGAATTGCTAAAGAAGCCCATTTCTGCATGGAGAAAACGTCCAAGGAAAACAGGTTATTTCATTAGCGTTGTAAACAAGACAGACTTTTTCAAAATATTTATTTTAGGAATCAAATTAAATGTTCCAGCTATTTGGGAATTCAATTCGGTCTTTCTGTGTGCACTAGTCAAGACTCCCAATGCATCAGTGCACTGCTTTAAAGGCATCTCCACTCTTTTGGATTAGTGACCCATTCTAACAGGTCTTCATTGACTGGGAGTGTGGGTCTCTCAAAGAGTCCATTGGGTACAGCTTACAAAAGATTTTAGCCGGGGATGAAGAGTTTACAAAAAGTTTGGAGGAAACTGTGGAGTCCTTTTAAAAGAGAATAAACTGCCACTGCTGTGTCTGGGCTGAGTTAATCTGATTAGGCCAAGCTCATCAACAGGCAAGCTGAAAAGAGAGAGGGGAGTGGGGGAGGGAAAAGCTATAGATTGGGCCAAAAAAAAAAAAAAAAGGGAGACCTTTTTACTAGTGAAGTCAAACAAAACATATTGTTGTAGAGCATGCTTGCCTACAGATGGCAAAATGACAAATCTTTTCAAAGGCAAAGCAAATATAATTGATGGCTTTTTTTTCCAGGTATGGGAACAGACACTTAATAAGATTAAGAGAAGCCAAAATGAAAGGCACCGTGAAATACCACAGATACTTGCAATGGTTGTTCAGATGACACAGTCCTCTGAAGTTTGCCTCTCTGAATAAAAAAAATGAAGGGGGAAAAAAACCCCCCCATCTAAATGAATTGCATTAGTAATACTTGGTTCCTTAGGAAACGTATGCATAAAAATAAGATGTTTCCTCCATCTGTTAATGTTACAGCTCTTCCTGGCTGCAAAATCCTAGAAGCCAGAAAGTATCCTGGTTTAAGAGCAGGGGAGAAGCCAAGGAACCTTTTCTTGGGGATGAGGGAGGAAAGTATGGTAAAATGAGAAGATGGATTTAAGGCCCGTTCTCCCTGATCTCAGTGGAAATCAGCCGAGTTAGTTTAAAGTCCATAGACTACAAAGGCTTTGAAGAGAGATTTGCTTATTTCAATCGTTGCTTATTATTTCTGGAAGGCGAGGTAGGCCCAGGGACCAATAGATGGAGCACAGGTCTGCCAGCCAGGACACCTGGGTTCTGTTTTGGCTCCTGTCTCTGAGTTGCTGCATGTCCTTAGGAGACTCATTAGGCTTTCTGGGGCTCAGCTTCCCCACCTGTAAAATGGGGAGAAGGACTTTTTTACCTCGATGAAGTGCTTTGAGATCTCAGGGAGGTGACTGGGTAAGGACCATTATGGCTTCATGGAGCTTTGCAAACCGATAGGGGACACGGTGCATGGTCTTGCTGCTGCCCGCACCACAGCAGGGTTCATGAGAAAGTTGTATAGGGCTGGGCTGATACAGAGAGAACCATTCGTAGCCATTAAAGTACCCAGCCAATATCGATGAACCCGAACCAATTTCTGGGTGTCAAAGCATGAGTTTCTCCTGCTGTTGAATCAGGTAGCCTGACTAATAGCATACGCTGAGAGATTCCCCATTGTCCTTCTCAACCCCCAAAACATTTTGCCATCATTTTGAACGGACCAGTTCACCCCTCAAAGCTCAGTCACACCTGAAGACAGCATCCCTGCTGCCAGTCATCACTGCGATGCAAGCTCCAGTTAACATCAAGACCCCGTAGTAAGACTATTCCTAATGAAGTGATGCTTGCCTTCTCCTGGGTTGGGAGTCGGGCACAACAGCATTGTTCCTGTACAATGTACCCTATACAAGATTATCAGCCAGGTATATTTTACTAGGTTGCCAGTTAAAGCTCATCTACAGCCTGGAAACCATTTATCTTACATCACCACATGCTAACCAGTCTGGTACAGAGCTGGCACATCCTAGTTCTTCCCCTCATGCCCGCCCCCAGAGTAATGGGAGGAACCAGCACAGAGCAGATGGTGCTTCTCCGAGAGCGAGTCTCACTCTCGAGCCGCTCGGGGATTGGCATAACTCCCCGCTGCCTCCTACTCGGGTCTCGTGGCAAAGCCGCCATGGATCCCACACGCTCCCAGCGGCACCTGCAAGCACCGCGGCGCACAGCGCTCACCACCGCCAAGCTGCTCGCAGGGGCGCGCGCAATGCCTGGGAGCAAAACTGTGTCATGGGATCAGGCCCTGCTGCACTGGAAATGACACATGATAGGCATCGTTGTTTAACGACGTGTATTCGAGAGACAATGAGCAGCGCGCAGCACAGAGAGGGGTCACCCCATTAGAGACGCCAAAGTTGGAGGCTACGTTCCTCCGCTATATTTTAGGGCTGTCTACTTTGAGCTGCTCAAGTTGTGCTTGGACTTAACGCGTGCTGCTCCTTGGCAAATATAATTAAGAACAGTATCCATGGAAGGCATGTAAGGAGATTTTCTCCCCAAGGCCACCTAATACAGATGTAATTGACTCTATTTTCTGCTTTCTGCACATGGATTGCAGCAACTCGGCCCCTATTATCCATCAACAAATTAACAGGAGCCAGTCAATGGGCCCTCTTCAGCCGGGATTGGTTTTAGAGAATGGAGCACTGGGCTGTGTTAAATCCAGACACCGCCCGGCTTCATTCTCTTCCTTTTTATCTCCACCGCCTTTTCAAGAGGTTTTCAAGCGAAGGGTAAGGCAGCAAAGATGTGTTTGGGCAAAACGACTGGGACTCGCTAAAGAAGTGGACATCTGTCTCAGCCCTGTACTCCAGCTAGAAGGATGCTGGGGGCAGGGAGCGCTTGAAAACAAAACCAGGCCAATATGTTCCCCACGCTTTTACCTTTGCCCCTGCATCTTCTCTGCCCTGAACTTTTAAGGAGGGGAAAAGAAAATGAAACCCCTCTTGTCTCATGAGACTCTTCGTTTGCAACGCTGTGAAATTCCTTCTGCATGACTGTCATTGCCTTCCCACAGCAAGGCCTATGGCTCTGAGAAAGATTTCCTTCATAAATCAAAGCACAATAAATAATAGTTTCTTACTACGGCCCAAGCGTTTTCTTAGAACTGCCGTAGCATATAGCCAAAACGATCCGAGCATGCGCTTGGAACATATGAGATGTGCCGCGTCTGCTTTTGAGCGTGTTATAATATACGGTGCATTTTGGCAACATAAGTGATCCTTGTACATCCGATTCATGGAACAGGTTTGCGTTACCCAGAAATCTCGCTGCAACAAGAGGGAATCAGCACAAAAGCCAAGTTTCGAAAGCAACAGTTTGAGGCATCCTCAGACACCGTCTGACACAAGCCCTTGTTGCTGCAAACTGCTAAGCATCTCCCTCCTTCTCATTAAGAGATCTCTTGCCAATGTGATGACAACAATCACAGTACCTGAATGTATACATCATGAAAAGAGGAGGATTTGAAGCCCATCTGTGAGCAGGCTCCTCCCAAACATTGGAGTGTTTGAAATAAGGATTCAAAGCTGAATGTTGCAGATCGCTGAGAACTGGCTGGATTTTAACATTTTAACCGTGATTGTTAATTTGAGTACCTTGTAACTGAGCAAAAGGAGAGTGGTCTCTGGGTCCGAAAAGCATCATGACTTAGGGGGCCTGGATTCCCTTCTGGTTTCTGGCGCGGATCCTCCACAAATCACCTGGGCCTAATCCGCATACACACTGGAGTCAATCAGCTTAAATTTGAGCAGATGCTTGGCTGTAGCAGGGCCTTAAGGGCACAGGTCCCATCTATACGCAAGGAATAATGATGATGATGCTTCCTGTCTTGTGAGAATAACTCCACGATGACTGTAAGGTGCGCGGGGTCTGGGTCTATGTGTGCCTGAGAAATAGGGAGATCCTAGACAATAGCGATGAAAGGGACCTTGAGAGATCATCTAAGCAAGCCATCCCTCTGACTCGAAGCAGGAACATCTACACGTGCATTAACGTGCCATAGTTATGGCACGCTAGCTTAAGGCACAATAGTCAGCACCACTGTGCGGTAGCACCAGCACATGTCTTTTAGGTGATCCTAATGCACAGTAGACTGATACTGCGCATTAGAACGACTTCCACCGTGACACGCTAATGCACAATAGAATTAGTCTGCTGCGCTTTTAGCATCTCGTGTAGATGCGTCTGGCAACACCAGGCAAATGGTATGTACCTAAGATGGTCTTCAAATGTCTCCAGTGATGGACAGACAAGGTTCTCTGGGTGAATCTGATCTCTTTTTTTAGACCGACTTAAATAGTTGGAGAACAATTTTTAAGCAAGCTTTTGGGTTCAAAAGCCCTTCCAGTGATAGAGACCTCCTTCAGAGGTCTATTCCAGTGCTTAACTCTCCCTACAGTCTGAAAGGTTTTCCTCATAGCCAACCTAAATCTCCCTTGCTGCAGTTTAAACCCTATACATTTTATTCTCTCCCTGGTGGATGTGAGGAGCTGTTTATAATCTTCTTCTCTGCAGTAACTTTTTCCATTGCTGAAGACTGTTATCACATCCTTGTGGAAAACAGAAAAGAAGCCACAACAGAGGATGACCTGGGTGGAAGAGATCAATTCACTTCAGCAGCAGAGCTGGGACTGGGAAGGGTGCAAGACAGAGCTACATAAATCAGTTAGTGCAAGTCAGCAGCTCTGAAACTTTTTAGACTGAGGTCCCCTCCTCAACAGACTCGAGCCCCCCCTCGGAAAATACTGGCTCTTAGTTTCCATGCAATTTTTGCCTACAGATAACAAGCAGCGATTCCTCTGTTGCAAAGAAAGCCCGTGACAGGTCAGAATGCTTTTAACACTACAGATGATGCCTATTAGAAATCTCTGGGTTAATTTTGTAAATCATGTTTGCATACCTAACGCTGAGGAGCACCCCACAGCACTCTTGAAAGGATCTCAAGGCGCCCTGGGTGCCACTGTGCCGGGGTTGAAAATCACTGCCCTAAGCGTTTTCCCTAAATTGCTTCCTGATTTTAAGTCAGTTGACCCTGGTAATTCATTCTAGTTGACTAGAAAGTTCAGATCCAGGAGGAACCAACATGTGAGGTACCAAAAGGATGCTCTTTGGAGTAGCGGGGAAGGCTGCAATGTAATTTGTTCCACATTACAGTCTACTAAAGAACCTCCTTGCAATCTGCCAGCCATTAACATCTTAATTTCTCCTTCAGCTTTCCCTTAGACATGCTATCCAATGCAGTGTATGGCCGGGGGATGACTGCACTGGATAAATGAGGAGGAATCCAGGAGGGATTATGCTGCGCTCCGTGGGCAAACAGGAATGTGAGGAGCTGCACTCAGACACAGCTGTCTCCCCCAACAATACCCAGAGCAAACAATTCCCCAGTAACAAGACGTTACCGGGAGCAAAACCAGTCAGGAGTTGGGAACAAAACAAAACCTGCATTCAGCCCCCTGGGCTCGCCGCCCTTTTATGAGCCTTTTCACCCCAGCTGCAAGCTTTTGAGTTGTGCTTCAAAATTTGAGAAGCTGCGCTGTAATAAAATTGAGCTTAGAGATCAAAGAGCCGCCTGAATCCAGATGCGTGGCCAAGGCAGCCAAAGACGAGCAGTGTCCTCTGCAAGGGTTTTGTTCTGTTCTGTTCTCTAGGATCTAATCAAACATGAATATTGGGATTAATGGCTCGGTTCACATCAGCGCACACAGTGGAAACAGTCTTAAGCTTGTTTTTCTAAAGCACAACGTATATGAACATGATTTTTTTAAAGAGATCAAGATTAAATGTATAGGACATGCCCAGAAAGGAATCACAGGGACTTTTCGCTTAAGCCCCTTTGTTTCTTCCGCTCTTCCTACGAAGCCTGCCAACAAAACACACCCAGGACTGAATGTCACCAGCCCCGGTACATATATAACCCACAACAGTGCACCAGATTCAGTGTTGCGGACAAGACCTGGGGCACGCGAGGGGCATTGGGGGAGCAGGATAGGGCTCTTTGACTCTCTGCTGGGCAGCTCAGCACTTCTGAATGTCACTGTAGGTTTTTCCAGCTGGTCGAGAGGTCCCAAAGGGCACAGTTCGCTCTGGCCACAGCCATGACATACCCTGGCATTTGTCCGACATGTCCTCTGCTGTGGGGCTGGGGAGAAAGAGACTAGCATCCAAGCCACCTTGGTTTGCTTTACCCCACTAGGCATCATCCCATGCTAGCTGACTGGAGAGCCGAGAAGGGCAATTGTTTTCCAATCTGTGTGAACAGTTTGAGCCATGAATCTGCCCTACTAACAGAAGAGCATGAGCAGTACCAGCCTGATTCAGCGGCACTCTCAATAACGTTAATGGGAGCAGGATTTGGCCCTTAAAAAGCTTTGGTCACATAAGGGGTGAGAGGACTGGTCTCTAGGTCAGCACATATGACGACTGTCAGAGAGAAAAGGCACGTGCAGACACTGTGGGTCTGATCCTGTGGCTTCCTACCAGCAAACTCCTGTCAAAGTGAATGGGACCAATTCTACAGATCACCCAGAACAAGTGCTCCCCTCCCCTTGACTAAAGCTAGACGAGATGATTTGTGCACCTTGGGCCAAACAGGGCCAACTCAGGCAGTATTGCTTGAGCCTTGAGCTGCCTAGTGGGCAATCCACCAAAAAAAGGATCCGCATGCAGCACAATGAAAGGAAGGGGCAAAAGACACGATGCTGGGAATCTTACTTATAATTTTGTTCATGCCCGAACAGTTGAGACGCACCATAGGGAATTGAGAGACACAGTTTCTGATTTTACATATTATTTCTATTAGACACGGCTCTACAAGGCTGTCGAGCCTTTGCCTCCAGCCTGGGAGGGTTTGCATCCAATGGCTCAGGTGGGTCAGGACAAGAATATCCAGCCTTTGTCCTTGGTGCAGAAGTTCTGCACAAGGCAACCAACTGAAACAGGACTAATAGTATTATCCAGGATCCCATTTCCTGGGTAGGGCAATACAGTGGCCTGGTTCAAAGCTCGCTAAAGGCAAAGGGAGCCTCTCCACTGACGTCACTACCCATTGGAGCAGCACCTCAATGCATCTGAAAGTAAAATTTAAAAAAGGACCGATAGTCTGAAATTCCAGCAAAGCAGATGGAAAACGTACTTGATTGTTACACAGGAAACATTTGTGTCCATGGCGAGACATGGGCACTAACCATTGTTCTTGGGATCGGAGCTCTAACAATTGAAGAAGTTTCTATTGAAAATTATGGTTCGTTTAATGTTAATTTTTAACTCTGGATCTGTGATGGATGGGTCTTGAAATACCTGTCAGTGCTGAGCACAGGTTCTGAAACACTGTATGCTGCATCCATGCAATACAGATTGTTTTTGAAGGAATTAATTCCTTTACGGGCCCTATCATAGAAAGGATATTGTCCAGCCTTTTAGTGGCCCGAATGATAATCCAGACTCTTAAGCTTTCCAAAGCAGATTTACCAATACGTGGATTTTTTTTTTATTATTCTGTAAAGCCTTGTGCCTCTCAGGGTGCCTTTTACAAAGGCCCATGCTAAGATTGTATGCATTAAATATACAACTCCTGGGTCATAAAGCTAGAAACACAACCTAAGTTGCATATCCAACAGAAATGCAGTTCCAGCCAGGACTGCTATTCATTTCATACCTGCTTCAGTGTGGGGAAGGTAAAGGACTCTGGAAAAATATTTGCCTAGCTCCTTTGATGTCTGTAGGGAGATGATGCTGTTTCATCCAATCCGTTTCAGCTACGTGCGTTTTGCAGTCTGAATGCAGCAAACCACATGAAATTACACCGGAAAATGAAAGGCCTGGAGACTGATCCAAGCAGTGAAAACTGAATGCTTCAAAGAGCTTCCCTTTCTCTACCTAGGTACCTATACAGCTCCAGCACTAAAAGAGTTGAGACCCCCCCCACACTCCCCCAGTGATTAACAAATTTATCTTCGCAATCCCTCCTGCTCAAGATAATCAAGCATCATTTGTCCCAACTGGAGCGACATGAGGCTGCTTGCCCACAGAAGTGCTGGCAATCTGGGGCAGAGCCAGCACCTACCCAACCTACATTTCAAGCCTGCATTTTCTTCCTTGCCGACTTGCAAATTGCAAGCCTCAAATGAGGCCCAGCGCATTGACGGGCTGCCAGGTGCATCTCGAAGTACCTGGCACGGAGGCTAAATCTGCTTGCATTCGCTGAGATCCGTCGCTCTGGTGAGCGAATGTTTTCAATTAGGCTTTTTCTTCCCCCAGCCGTTCCCTCCCCCCCCCCCCACCATGCTGGATGACATGATCACGGTTTCTTGGCACGCGCCCATCTGAAATGTGGATCCCTGCCAAGCGAGCCTGTCTTCTGGCCGCTGTTCTCCAACAGAACCCACTCCTCTCCCTCCTGGAGGCAGCGAGTAATCCCAGGCTATCCTGTTACGGGTGCGTCCCCCAGCTGGAGGCTGCGATAACGCATCGGGGTACCCTGCCATGGATCAGTCAACGGTCACGCTCGTTGCGCAAGGCCAAGTCCTCCAGGTCTCGTTGGAGCGGCTGCAAATGATTAACGCCCGCAGCTTCGGCCAAGCCTCCGCAAGGCAGATGCTCAGGCTCCGGCAGAGAAAAGAGCACCAAGTTGGATTGCAGAGCAGTGTGGCTTTTTGCCTTGAGCAAGCACACGCCCCGGGAGCGCAACCCGGCCCCCATGGAGCCCGCAGCAGCACTGCCATTGACATCAGCAGGGTGCGGCTGCAGCAGATGCCCTAAATTAAAGTTACAAAATGCTTGGGGCCCTCGAGGGCAGATGGCAAAATTCCCTCGATTCCAAGAGGAGCGAGGATTGGAAGAGCCTCCAAACGCCAGGCTTCCCGGCAGACGTCAGGCCAACTGAGGGACGTGAATGACGGGTTAGACCCACAGCAAAACCATCTTTTCCCCTGCTTCTGCTGGGCAGGAGAAACTTCATCGCCCCGTGAAAATAAGGCGATTCAGTCCGTCCTCACCTGCCTTCCTTGCAGGTGGAAAGCAAGGTGCAGCCATGCCCCGGGGGACGAGAGATGGGGAACCCTAAGAGCCTCCTTGCCCATTTTCAGTCTTGCAGTTGGTGGGATGGGAAGTCCCATGGCCCACAACAGTGGCCTCTGGAGGGGGTGCCATGAAGATCCAGATGCCCCCTGGTGGCTGCAGCACCCAACCACCCCCCAGAAAGTAGCAAGGGAGCAAGAAGGAGATTCCTGGTTGGGTTTTCCTTGGGGTGGGCAGGGCGTTGAGACGGAGGTCTGAATCCGCCCACAGAGGCAGAAGGGGGAATGGAAACAGCAGTGAAATCAGGGGGCCTTCTGGCCACTGGCAATGGTACAGGAAATGACATTGTACGCCCTGAAGAATAACCAGGGTGGCAAGAAAGGCAAAGCCTTGGTGTAGGGCTCTTAAGGGGGAGATGGAAATAATAGGAAGCGGATGAAGGGGGATGGCTGGTTTTGGAGGCAAAGCTTCATTTTGGTGACCCTAGAAGGGAGGAAGTGGCAGGGTGGGGAAAGGGGTTAGGTACATTTCTCTTTTCCCTGCCCAAGTTTGGGTCCTGGGCCCTAGGCCAGACCTGCAGCACGGCCCCCACCTCGCAGATCTCTCACGTTCCTGCCGGGACTCTGCTGCACAGAAGCTGCGGGAGCTGCTGGCAATCTGCCCAGGTGGTTGGTGGTTTTGTGAGCAGGGCAGATCTCCTCTGAGGGCTGGCCCAAGGGAACCAAATGCCACTCACTGGTGCTGGAGAATAGATAAAAGGGAAAAGACCAGTGCATCCTCTTCAATACAGACTGCCAAGGCTGGAACAGGAAAGTAACCCCATGTGGGAAGCATGAGCCCTGAAAACCATTTCAGACTAGTCATCAAAAGTCTTCTCATGCATCGACTGAATCGAACTAACCCATCCTAAGAGACCTCGCCAGCATCAGAGCCCTCCCACCCTAACCCCAAGCAGGTAGAGCAGTGCGGCCTCAATGGTCACTAATGCTAATCTTCACTCCCATCGCATTGTCCTTTGCAGACCAGATTGTCCACTGCTCCACAGAAGTCCATGGGGTTGCACTGATGTGAGTGAAGGGGACAGTTTCTGCCTCTGCTCCTCTTGCATTCATAATGTCTGAGTAATCTTGAGCCTTCACTTTGGGGATGTATGTTAGAGGAGCCTTCAGATGGCGCTCATGGGCTGCTTTTTATTTCTCACCAGCAATTTACTGACACTCTCCCCTGTTCCACCACCTTAGAAATGTGAAGCGTCTCCTTGCACCTCACACCCAGTACCTGGTGTGCAATGTTCTAAGCAAGAAAAAGCTTTTAATTTAAAACGGCGTTTTTGTAAAGCTTTATCGGCTCCTCTTTTTTTTTTTTTTTTTGACTTGAGAAATTAAAAACTATGCATGACACAAAGAGTTTGAAGGCAAAGATCCTTTTGAATTTCAAATGTAAGTAGCTAAAGGAAAATAAGCATATGTCTTAGTAATAATAATTGGTGCAAGTCTCTAGTCTGGAAAGGGATGTGAGCATAGTGTAGGCCTTGTAATGAATGGGAGCCTGGGAGGCTGATTTAGTCCCGTCACCTCCAAATTAAACAGGCGGAAAGTGAATGCTGGTTGCGTGTGTTATGGTAGAGCCTCAGGACCAACAAAGACTCGGGCCCCACTCAGGTGGCTCCTATCCCAAAGAGCCAAAAGTCTGTGACACGTGGCTGCAGCAGGGTAGAGCGCACAGGCAGGGGCCCTGCACCATGGCTGTATCCCAGTCCCATGACTATGTTAGGGATGGGGTCACTTAGGTTCGGGTCACTTAGGAGTACAAGGTCCACGGAAAGAACAGGGATGGGGGATTTCACAGCGCAGTTTCCCCAAGGTCCCACGCCAGTAGCCAGCCTCACCAGTGTGTCACTGAAGGCGACGTTAGTTTGTGGAGGTGCCTTGCATTTGAAAGCTTGTCTAATTCAATCCTAACTACACAGTTGGTCCAATAAAAGAATTCCCTGCCTCCCTGCAATGTAGAAGCAAATAAAAAAGAGAAGGGGATAGGGGGAGACAACTTTCTTGCCATAAAATAGAGGCCAGAAGACCAAAGCCCCAAGGGCCTGATAAGCTTAATGGCATTCTCAAGGTGATTGAAATGACCCATGAATTTTACTTTGGGGGCAGGGGCTTAAGTGGCCAAAGGCTTGGATTTAATCAGGGCACACTGAAAAATATCAGGAGTGTCAGATGAGGCTTCGATACACCCTTCTGGGCTGGGGAGCAGGAAAGGCACGCTGAGGGGTGGGAGGCGTCACGGCACCCTGGCTTGGTCTCCCCCTCATCTTCAGTTTGGAAAGGCGAAAGCTGAGGGGGGATAGGATAGAAGCCTATAAAATCATGAAGGGCGTGGACGAAGTGACCAGGGAGCTGTTTTTTACCACGTGTGGTTAACTTGTGGAATTCATTGCCGCAGGAGGTGGTAGAGGCACATAGCACAGCCGGGTACCAAAAAACTGACTGGATAAACATATGGGTGGCAAAGCCGTTAGTGGCTGGTGAACAGAGCAGTTGGAGATGTTTCCTCTGACATCTCTAAAGGGAGGATGCCAGGAGAGTATTGAATAGGAGGTAGATCACCCCAGAGAGATGTGGTTCGATGCTCTCTCCCCGTACAGCATCCACGTCGCCATTATTGGAGACAGGCTCCCGGGCTAGACCGATGGTGCCCCAGACCATCCGTCTGCCCCAGCACGGCACTGCTGACGTTCCCTTTAATCTCCCATTTTTAGTCCTGTTCTAGCCTCTTGCAGATGCCCGGTAACATGCCAGCACTTTTTCGCCTTGCCTCTTCCCCTCTCCACCCTTTGATCCTTCCTTCCTGGGGGCACCTGACCCACATCTCAAAGAAGTCATGGAGGTCCCAGCTGGAAGGGACCTCCAGAGGTCACATCTAGCCCAACCCCCTGCTTATGACCATCCTTATACAGACCATCTTATACCCTCCATCATCACTCTAACCTCTCCCAAAGAGTTTCAGTTAGAGGGGCCAGACCCTCCAGCCTGCAGGAGCCCCTCTGATCCTAGAAAACGAGGGTTGGAAGGGACCTCAGGAGGCCACATCTAGTCCAACCCCCTGCCGAAAGCAGGACCAGCCTCAACTGCATCATCCCAACCACGATTTGGTCCAGTCAGATCTTTAAAAACCTCCAAGGATTTTGTCGTAACGCACTGGAACAGCTGACCCAGAGAGGTGGTGGCATCTCCATCCTTGGAGGTTTTTAAGACCAGGCTGGGATGATCTAGTTGGGGAGGGTCCTGCTTGGAGCAGGGGGTTGGACTAGATGTGACCTCTTGAAGTCTCTTCCAAACCTCATTTTGCAGGATCAGAGGGGCTCCTGCAGGATGGAGGGTCTGGCCCCTCTTCTTGAAACTCACAGGGAGAGGTGAGTGATAGTTTCATAGTTTGTAGGTTCGGAAGGGACCTAAGCAGACCGTCAAGGTGATGGTGGGTATAAGATGGTTTGTATAGGGTTGGGCTGGGTCCCTCCCAACCCGGATTTTCTAGGATCGGGCACCCCTCTGGGTAACCCAGTCCAGCCCCTGACCCCGCTCCTAGTGAGGAAGCACCTCCAAATATCCCACCCAAATATGCATCCCCTGGCTGCAAGCTGAGCCCTTGGTGCTGCCGTCCGCCCCCCCCCGAACAGAACGGCTGCTTGCTGAGGACTCTCTCCCCGAGCAGCAAGGCCCGGGGGGGCATGCCCCAAGGCAGGAAGGCGGGCGGGAGAAGGAAAGCCCCCCCAGGCGCGGCGCCCAGCGCCTCCCCTCGCGCGCCCGGCACAGAGCGGCTCTGTTCGGCTCGGCAGCCGCTTTCTGGCGCGCAGGGGGAGGCGTGG
>NW_017728926.1:16625308-16630864 GCF_001723895.1 Crocodylus porosus
CGCGGGGGCGGCGGCCAATCGGCGGGCGGGCTGGCTGCCCGGTGGGGTGAGTCCCGGCTCGGATTGGCTGGCGAGAGTGTGGGAAAGAATGCAGAGAAGGTTTCACACGAATTGGGAGCAGCCGCCGGCTATAAAGGCGAGGGGGGTCCGGGCAGCGCCGGCAGCAGGCGCAGTCCCAGCCCCGGCGGCGGCAGGGCGAGGCAGCAGGCAGGCGAGCGGCCGCCCGGCGTGGCGTGTGCTGGGGCATTGCAGCGCCAGGCGCCGGCGCTGGGCTGCATCCAAAGGATACAGTTGGGGGCAAGCAAAAAAGCCAGCAGACCAGATCCCGCCGGGCCAAGGTTCTTGTGCTTTGAATCCCCGGGTCTAAAAAGAGCCACCCAAACCCACAAAACCAAAATGCCCGCTGATACCATGGAGAAACCGACAGCCTCTCCCATTGCAGGGGCCCCGGCTAGTTCCAGCCAGACGCCGGACAAGCCCAAGAGTGCCAGCGAGCACCGCAAGGTAAATGGCACCTCTTCGCCAGGGTGCAGGAGGGGTGACTGCTTGGGAGGCGGAGGCGCCCCGTGGGGCAGCGTCCGGCCGTGCCTTGTCAGGGAGCCAGACCGGAGCGTCGGGGATCGGCATGGAGGGGACTGGCACCGGGCAGCTCACCTGGGCTGCGGAGGATCGCGCGTGGGGGATGCGCGGGCGATATGGCGGGGGGAATGGCAGGCGGGTAGCATGCGGTGGGGGGCATCGGGCGGGCACGGGCAGCAAGAGGCCAGCCGATGCAGCCGTGCGCGCACGTGGGGAGCGGTGAAGTGAGGGATGGGAGCAAATGTGCTCATCCCTCCTGTTTCTTCCCTCCTCTCCAGTCCTCCAAGCCTATCATGGAGAAGCGGCGCCGCGCCAGGATCAATGAGAGCCTGGGGCAGCTCAAGACCCTCATTCTGGATGCCTTGAAAAAAGACGTAAGTTGAGGTCCGGGGGTTTGCAATGAAGCCGGGTGGCGAGGTGCGGGCGGGGAGCAGGGGAGTGAGAGGGAGTGCTTGGAAAGAGGGCAGGCACCCATCCTGACCGCCCCCTTTGCTCCCCCTTTGCCAGAGCTCCAGGCACTCCAAGCTGGAGAAGGCAGACATCCTGGAGATGACGGTGAAGCACCTGCGGAACCTGCAGCGGGCTCAGATGACAGGTGAGCGCGCGGGGGGAGAAGCCAGGTGTTGCGTGAGCGGTGGCGCGTGGGTGCTGAGCACCCCCGGGACAGCAGCTGCTGCCAGCACATGCTGCCATGCGTCCCTCCGTCTGCCGCCTCGGGGGGGTTCCAGCTAGCGGAGGAAATGAGCAACCTGCAGCAGGCTGCTGAGGGGCTCTGGGCTTGGCGGCAGACTCTTCCCCGTGGCTAACCTTTGCCCTCTCCCTTTGCAGCTGCCCTGAGCGCTGACCCCACCGTCCTTGGCAAGTACCGAGCCGGATTTAACGAGTGCATGAACGAGGTGACCCGGTTCCTCTCCACCTGTGAAGGGGTGAACACGGATGTGCGCACTCGCCTGCTCAGCCATCTCTCGGCTTGCCTGGGCCAGATCGTGGCTATGAATTATCCACCCCCACCTCCGCCGCCAGCTGGCCAGCCCGCACATCTGGCGCAACCTCTGCACGTTCAGCTGCCCCCAGCTGCTGCTGCCGCTGGACCGGTGCCCGTGCCCTGCAAACTGAACCCCGCCGAAGCCCTGTCCCCCAAGGTCTACGGGGGCTTCCAGCTGGTCCCAGCCACGGACGGCCAGTTCGCATTCCTCATCCCTAACCCTGCTTTCCCTCCCGGCGCTGGACCCGTCATCCCCCTCTACGCCAATGCCAATGCCCCTGTGTCTGGAGGCAGCGGCCCAGGGAACACAGGAGCCACCCCGTCGGCATCCCCAGTACAGGGGTTGACATCCTTTGGGGGAAGCTTAGCTCCAGTATCCCAAACTGGGAGCCCCATTGGGGAGCGCAGTGAATCCGTCTGGAGACCATGGTGACTTGCTTAAAGCAATGCCCCCCCAAAAACTGTCTTGGTTGGTTCCGTTGTATGGAACCTTGCTTGGTTTTTTAAAGCAAATTTGAGAGAGAGAGAGAGAAAGAAAGAAAAGGAGGGAGGAGGAAAAAAAAAAAGGACTTGAGTACAAAGTCTCTATTTATTGTTTCCAGAGGTTGGGATCTCTACTTTTATTTTTACTCCTTGAAAAATGATTTTATTTGGAAAAGACCTGGTTTGGTTTGGTTTGGTTTTTTTTGGTTTTTTTTTTTTTAAAAAAAGAAATAGTTTTGTATCAAATATTTGCAAGAAGAATAATGCCAAAGTTGTTTGTATCTTGTTGGTTGGATGTGTAGGTGGGTGAGTTGGTGTGTGTGTGCATGAATGTGTGAGTGTATGTGTGTGTCAGAGACTTCCAAAAAGTTGCAGGTGTTTGAACAAATAAACTCTTTGAAATATAACTCTCTCCCTCTTTTCATTTGTGGGGTAGAAAAGGGGATAGGGGTAAGAGATGCCTGTGTAGGCAAAGCCCTGTGCAGCGGTGAGGAACAATGTGTGTGATACTTTAACTAAGCCTAGCCAGGAGATGGATGAAAAGGATGTTCCTTATCTGAGTTTGGCTGCTATTAACAGGGCCTCAAGATCTCTCAAAATCTGCTTCAAAGGAACAGGGTTTCATTTGCAAAATTGCTCCACTAATCCAATGAGGCACCTTCTCCCTACACACAGAAACATGCTGCTCTCATTACCTGTTTTGAGGGAGTTCATTGAAATAAGATCCCCTATAAAACTTTATCCCCCCCCCGGCCCTTTATTTTTTTAAAGGGGGTTGTGGGGAGGGGAGTGCAAAAGTTACTATCTTGCCTAGCAAAGAAGCAAAAGAGTCTGTCCCTATTGTGTGGGAGGGTAATTAAAAGGTATAAAGGGTCTCATCGTGTATGCAGCGGGCTCTTTTGGAAGTTTGGGATCCTATTGAAATGCCTGGGAACGCAGAGCTGAGGGTTAATGTGTGTCTTTTTTCCCCCCTACTCTCATTGACAGGGCCAGATAGACTCTGATACTCAAAGCTGTTGTAAATTCAATTGCCTGGCCTCACAATGCCCACCTCATAAAAGAGAATAATTCAGGGTTGTGGGGGGGGTTTCCCCTCCAGCAAGAAGGGGAATTGAGGAAAAGACAATTTTGCCACCCATTATGACTCACCCCAGCACTTGAATCTTGGCCAAATGGAAGCAATTGCAACCTTGCACCCAGAGAATTATCCACTTCCAATTGTCACCAATTAAGAAGGCTGCGATGTGCAGAAAGACCATTAAGAATGAATGCAAAGTGTGGAAGGGAACGTATTGTGCACTTCACTCCCAACTTCTGGGGTGGGGGTGCGGGGCCCGCTGGAAGGGAACGCTGACAAATTAAGCCAACGTAGGCAAAAGCCAGGCCTAAAAACATAACTCATCTCTTTCTTGTTTCACTCATCCCTTCAGCAAGTGCATTCCTTTATGCCAGAGGTAGTTCAGTGCTCAGAATTAATCCAGAATCGTAGACTTTTATCAGCCGTTGCTTGACTTGTGTTGAGGCCAAGCATTTATCAAGATTCAGAGAGTAATTGGACATCTACAGAGAGAACAAGAATGCCCAGTGCTTACCGTTAATGCTAAACAACAAGTTCTGGAAGGGCTCTGCAATGTCATGTTTGGGGGATTTAAATCTAAGTCACTGGGGTTGCATTGAGGCTTTCCTGGGAGAGGGGGGTTGGTTCTGCCCGCTGGTGGGTTTCTTCCTCTGGGATGTTCAGTACCCTTACACAGAGCCTCTGTCACCTTGGGTTGGCTCTCGACTGACCCTGGTTCTGACTCCAGCCCAGCCGTTTCCCCACTCCCTATCTGCCCGCAATCAATCAATGGGCCTGAAAGCACCTCCGCACTCCAAATCAGAGCTAGGTATGCATTTGAACCGGGAGGCTCCCAGGGGGCTTTGTTATGCAATCGCAGACATAAAATCATGTTACAGCGATTCTCTTCCATCCCACCACGCAGCCAGCCGCCACCCCCGCCTCCTCCGTCTGAGGAAGACGTGGAAGATCTGATGAAAGCCTGCCTGTCGCCTGTGTGAAACTGTACACCTCCCTGGGGTAGCGCGGTGTCTCTGGACTTGTCCTGGATACTCCATTTTCCCTCCGAGCTGCCCTAGATTGAGCAGATTTCCTTTATTGACATACTTGGGTATCCAGGCAAAAAAAAAACAGGCAGGGTCTTCCACTGGCTGAACTTTCCCCGCTCTTCCTGGGAGGGCTGGAGCTCAGCAAACAACAGTGGGGTCTCTAGGGATTGTTCCCTCTCCACCGCTGAAGACACAGTCAATAATGTGCCTTCTCTGCGACTGTTTTCACCACACACATTTCGGGGTGATGGCGCGTAGCTGAGCAACGACAAAGAGCGCAGGCCTAGAAATCAGGAATCCTGCTTTTATTCCCGCCTTTGCCACCGACTTCTTTTGGGGCCCTGAGCAAATCCTGGCCCTGCTGTGCCTCAGTTGCTCTGCATGTCAAATGGGTACGATAACACCCCTGGCAGAATTAGCAACCTAATAGAGCTCACAAGCCTCCTGCTTTAGAAGATGCCGGGGACTTTAAATCCAGTCGTTTTGGGGGGAAATGGTTTAGGAAGCAGTTTCTCTCTGCGTCTGCTCTCGGTTTCCTTACCAAGCCTATGCCCCACAGCACATTTTCCCAGTTTTAACAATCCTGTTTTAAGCTTTTTCTTCCTCTGATCCCCGCTGTTTCTGGAGGGAATCAATTTTCCAGACTGACTGTTTTTCTCAGCTAGTCTTGTCCCTTTAAAGGTGCTATCGAGAGCAAAGTATGATGGTGGCGGTGAGAGGTAAAAGTCCAAAGATGCATAGAAGGGGCCAGGCGGTAATGATTATACCAGTCATCACTGCACGTGGTGGGGTGTCAGCAGCCTGAAATCTTTGGGTGCGGTGGGATGGGGAAGTGAAACAATACACAGAGCCATTTCAAGGTGCAAACAGAGTGGGGCGGCGATACCCTTACACAGAGCGAGCCCCCGCTCCACTCCTGGCTTCGACGCCGTGTCTGCACCTCTGTGGCCGCAGAGCAGCGGAGACAAGCAGGGCAGCCTGGGACTTGGTAGGAGCACGTCCTGGTCCTGGAAGGCAGAGACTGGCAGGCAGAGCCCCTTTCGGGCTCACCGAGTCTGTCCCGCGTGTGGCACTACTGCAAGAGGAGCACGCCCAAGGCAGTGGGGTCTGCTTTCCTTGCCTGGCACCCACTCTTGCTGCCTTTAGCCCTTCTGCCGGCACGCTCCTGAGCGGTCGGACTCGTTCGCTCGCCCCAGCTCCCTTGTCAGCTGCCCCCTCGCCCTGGGCCTCCTGTGGCTCAGCTGAAGTTCATGGCCTTGCTTCCCCCTCTGCTGCTGTGTCACCCTGCACCCTCGCTCTCCAGGCCGGCGCGCAGGGGCGGGCGAGGCAGACCGGCTGCGAAGCGGGCACGGGTTGGGGCAGGAAGCCCCCAGCGCCCTCAGCTCTGTACGGGGCCTTGCAAC
>NW_017728926.1:16631194-16692278 GCF_001723895.1 Crocodylus porosus
GCCAGGGAGGCTCGGGTTAGGCTGGAGGTTAGGATGCATTTGCTCGCCAGGCGGCTGAGGTGATGCGGGTTGAGAGGGCCCCTCCTCGCCCTCATTTTCTGAGGGAGGGCGCCGCTCTGAAAACCCCTGCTTCCCAGGGCTTAAATGCCGGAGGCGGCGAGCGGCAGAGGACCATGGGCCCCAGTTTCTGGGCGAGACCTCTGCTGTGGCCCAGCTAGTGTACTCTCATGAGCTGCCAGAGCTCATAAGGGGCAGGACTCTGGTCCCCGCACCTCAGATAGGAGCTGGAAGAAGTAGAGAAGGAAGCCCCTTCATAGCCCTCATCGTCCCTGCTGCCCAAGTGAGGAGAGACTAATGAGGCCAGGCGTGTTCAGGTTAGAAAAGAGACGCTTGAGGGGGGACGGGAGAAGGGCTTACTCGGTACTGAACGGCGAAGAGAAAGGCCTTGGGGATTTATTACGGACTCTTTCTCGCCCGTCGAGAGCGCGGGGTCGCAACATGAAAGAGCCGGCGGGCAGTGTACCAGGACGACTATTTTTTCACGCAGCGCATCATTACCGGGTGGAGCTCCTTGCCACCGGATGTGGTGGAAGCTGCCAGTTTAGCCTGATTCACGTAGGGCCTGCACACGTTTCTGGAGGACAGGCGCCCCCGCCGCTGGTGAGCGAAGGGCGCACCTCTGAATCGGAGCTCCCTGAACCTTAAATGCTGGAGGCTGTAAATGGGAGAGAAACAGTAGGGGAAAAAACCTGGTCAGACCCCATTCACTCTCCCTTTCAGCATCCTCCCTGTGCTCTGTGACAGACCTATTTATTCAGTTCGTTAAGTTTACATGGGCTTAATGACCGGAGCGCTATGGTTAGCCCCCCGTTGTTATTGCAGGGGGCTATAGGGTATGCACCAACAGGACACTGGGCAAGATGCGCCTGTGGTCGACCTGGCCAGTGGTAGTTCTTACGATTTTGTGAGAGCAGGACCAGAGACACTAGCCTAAACCCAGGTGGCTAAAGGGGCAGGGACTGCCGATGCCGAAGGCTGCATGGGAGAAGAGCTGGTCCCTTCTACCCCGCCATCAGCTCCTGCTATCCTGTTGCCCCCCATGGAGGCCTCAGTCCTGAGCAGGAAGGGGGGACATTGCTCTGTGGACCCTGAGCCTGCCCTCCTCCCAGTTGAAGGGGTTGTCAGCAAGGGGGGACAGCCCGCAGGGGCCTCTGGGCAAGGCAGAGCAAGAAGCTTAGAAAGGATGATGCAGTGTGCTGCAAGCCCTGGACGGTCCAGGTGGGCCCCTGCTCCAAGCAGTAACCTCATTGCTTGAGGCACAGAGACATGAGAGCTGCGGTGCCGCTAGCCAGTGGCCCCAGCTGGCCCAGTATTGCTGGGGCCACAAATAAAAGCCCTTTATTAGGTGGTTTACGTCATTGCCAAATCTGTACAATACCTGCATTTTAGTTGCCAAGAAGACAGGCCTCTGGCAAAGGCAAAGTCCACATGAAAACGAACAGGCAGATGTAGCTGCTGTGATATTCAAGACCGCTGAGCCCAGGGACGTCTCCTAGGGTGAGGTGCATCTCCTGTGAGTAATGGCCCCAGTAAGAGCAGCACCGGGTTGAAAATACTGCCCATACGTAAGGGGCCGATTTAGTAACGTGTAAAGGCACCCTGAACTTGAACACAGAGGGAGCATGCTGTTTTTTATTTATTTTTTTACAAGGTGAACCCCCAGAATGCAGTTGTTGAGTATTATAGTGTGTTCACCAATCTCAGGCCAGATTGCAGTTACCTTCACAGAGAATAAGGTGCAACTGGTAGCTGGAGCCACATGTGGAGTAAATGCTGCAAAGTGCAAGTACAGATCCTTTTATATTGCCTGTTTGCCTGCCTTTTCCAGTGACCTATTTTTGTTGGAGCCTAAACGTTGCTTTGGGATGCACTGAAGGGAGTCGCTGACCGCCTGAGAGGAAAAACATGTGGCCAGGTCAATTGAAACACACAACTAGTTGCTTCAGGCTGTTAATCCCGACGGCCCCTTGACTAGAGAGAGGGAACCAGAGCCCCCAGTGTAAGCTGCAGGTCGCAGGCAGCTCCCTTGGCTCAATGAGCGAGGCCAGATTTACTCAGGCTGTTAACTTGATTAATTGAAATGAAGTTCCTCCAGAGAATCGGCGTGTTCTGCGAGGTCAGGGTCACCACACTGAGACGCTTAATCAGATATTTCCATTTAGCCCCTCTCAGGCAGGCTGGAATGCAGGCGCTTTCATAGGGGAGCAGTTGGCGCCAAATTTCTGTGCTGCTATCTGCCCCTTCCATTGCATTAAACCAACACATCCATCATTATTCAATACAACAAACCCACACCACCCAACCTGACTCGGGTGATCCCTGTTCTAATCAGCCCCTGCAGAAAAACAGCCCTGTCCGGATGTGACGGTCCTGTTTGGGTAGAAAGCAAAGCGCGGTGGTGGAAGGAGGGTAATGATTGCTGCAGAGGAATTCCTGCAGGACTGAGGAGGCAGGTGTGTGTGGCTACCTATTTCTTTTATCCAACTGAGACATTCCCCTGAGGGGTGGGAAGCCAGCACGTTTATAAGGATGGTCAGAGCAGGTGGCAATGTGAAACTTTCTTTGCAATGTAAAAGCGCACAAGAGGTAGAGCCCAGCAAAACAGGGGCTGATGCTGCACACATTTCAATCAGCGACGGTTTAGCCACTCATGATACAAGGAGGATTAGGCTATAGGCATTATATACTAATATATACTCTAGTTTATGTAGCAGTGCATGTGCACAGACTTGCACCCCTTATGTTCACATCCATTTATTTAATGCCACTTGACTGTTCTGATTTCTTTATGTTATTATGTGAGATCACTATTTTAATGTCATAGTCTCCCAAGATGTCATAGGTGATCGCCTATGCAATATGCATACGTCTCATTTTTATCCAGCCTGTTCCCAAGTGGATATCAAAGTGACAAAATCCTACAAATCTTAGTAAAACTTCCCATCCAAGGGAAAGACCGGAGAGAATGAGTCCCTAAGAGAGCCTGTATTTTATCAGCTGCAGCCAAGGTTATCGCAGGTCCGCAGGCTTGTAAGGAGGTCTGAGTTTTGGAAAGTACAGAGTGCCTGACTTTGAAAATCAAGCCTTTTTCAGGCACCACAGGTAGGGCAGCTAGAAACTAATGCGCCCACTAAATCGCTAGAAGTTGCTTCTGAAAAAGCTGAGCAGCAGCCTTCAGCTTTAGTTCTTAACAGGATCCCAATCCCTTTCCTGTTGACATCAATGGGTTTGGGTAAAACCTCTCAGTGTCTTCAGTGGGAGATGAGAGGACTTGTTCCCTTTATCAGGACTTGCAACGTTTCCGTTTGAGACACTTTGTCACTGCACTGGCAAACCGCGAGAGGAAGGACAAAGCTGCTGGCACCTACAGGAATGTAGGGGATGGATGTCACTGTTTAAACTTGAAAGTCTTGATAACGATGCTGTTCACTTTTGGGTTCTCTAAAGCTGTCTGCAAGGAAAATTATATCCATAGCCCTCCCAGGGTGGATCTCCTGCCAGCAACAGCCCTGCTGTTCGTGCTTTGTGTTCAGTCAAACTCTACAATATGCCCCTTGTTTGTTTCTGTCGTGAGTCTGAAGGCAAACAACTCACATCTGTCTTTGCAAGCCTTTTTGCTGGCCTGGAGTTGTCAGTAGACGCTGCTCAGGGGTGACCCGTGCTTTCCTCCACGACTGTCACAGGACGGTCCACATCTGGACGCGCGTGTCAGGCCTGTGGAATGAGCCGTTCCCTTTCGCGTGCTTCGGATGAGCGGACGTTTTCTCCGGCAAATATGGTTAAACAGGCTTCTTGCTTTCAAAAGACAGAAACGTGTCAAGGGCTCACTACAAAAATAGACTGTGGCAGATGGAAGCAAGGCATGAGGGTCCATGTCGGTTTAACAAAGGCGCAAGTCAGGGGCTTCTGAGCAGACTGGGTTCTTCTGACAGCGCTCTGGTGTTAAAACAGCTGACAAATACTGTGCACAAGAACGCCACTACCAATTCCCCTCGCCTGCCAGAGCGACAGGAACAGGTGAGGAATTCTTGAGCAGCGTGGGTGGGATGGTGCGAAGGCAAGAGCTATCCCGAGACATCAAAAATCAATTAGCAGCATTTAGAAGCTATATTTAACATTGGCTTTTGGAGGCAGGCAGCGCCTGGTTTATAGTTTCATCGTGAAAGCTGTTTACATGTCTCCTCCCCAAAATCTGGAGGAGATAAGACAAGTATGAAGAAGTTCACTGAGCATGGGGGGGGGGCAGAAATTTTCCTTGGAAAGGTCATGGAAGCAGTTCAGAGAGAGGAGATTAGATTCTGATCTCATTTACTGGAATGGCCATGTTCAGAGTCTAATCCTGAGTCAGGAGACGGGCTGGGTGCCATTCAGAAGTGACTGCATGAAAATCAGTGGAGTTAACACCCACACGAGTGAGAGGAGCATCCAACTATAGTTGTCAAACCTGACATGGAAGAGCATTGGCATGGGCAATCTTAAGTTATAGCTCTGGTGCTGTCTTTAACCCAACTCTCAGCCACGTACAGGCTCTTCTCACTCCAGATTGGGGCTACTCATAAATAATTGGTCCTAAGTGTGAGTCAAAATTACAGAAAGGCTGAGGCAATGGTATATTGCTCCAATTAATTCCATTCTCGTTTGCATGAAAACACCACATTTCAGGGGGAAGTGGGTTTTATTCTCCAAGACACACAACTGAGGTCATGACTCCTCCTGGCTGATTGAAGATCACAGAGCGGTTTTCACAAGAACAGTGAGTCCCACTCAGATCCAGATTGGCCACTCACACAATACTGGCCTAATTTTCTACTCTACCTTCATTCAGATCCTTCCTCCCTCCTGGCCATGAGATGCTATCTAGTGCATTAAACCTGGTGTTAAACAGCTGGCAACTTCTCCCCTGGAGGTGGCTTCATGTGAAAGGAGAGTCAGCTGGTTCTTGTACAGGGCTTGAGCCAACAAAAGGTTGGGAACAACCCTTTGCATCTCTGAGAGCATCCTTCCTGAAAACAGCAAAGGCCTTTAGTGTCTTTGGGGCTTGGAGGGCAGGATATCAGTGGATCATAGTAGCTGCAGTAGGATTCTGGTGACCTGGGGAAGAGCACTCGCCCAAAAGCTTGTCCAACAGCTCTCCCAACTATATAGTTCATTCAATAAAGGATATCACATAAAAAACCTTGCCTCTATTCCATTCATCTAATTGACTAGCAATCAGAACATTCCCTTGGGCATGCCCATTGCCACTGGAAAGCTTCTGGCCTTACTCAGAGCTTTGTTTTTTCCAAAGCAGTCCACCACTTTTAGTAGATTATGCATATTTCTCAGCAGCAACACATACAACTCCAGTGAGCCTGGGTTTCCTTAGCAAGACAGTAGGTTTAGCCAGTGATCACCTCTTTTGATTTAATTTCCTTACTGCGGAAAACGGATGGGATTTGATTTTAGTAAAATTACTCTGCCTTTTCTTTCCTTCTTTTTATTTTTTTGGGTTTCCAAGTCATCCATCATCACAGCAGGCGGGCTTTCAGATCAGCTCTGAGGAGGCGGAAAAGGTATAATAGCAAGAACACCCCAAACATTATCCCTGTTTTATTTTATTTTTATTTTTTATTATTATTACATGTTGAAGGCCTCAAGCTCTATGTCAGGCACAGGCAGAAATTAGATCTGACCTGCTGCATGTCCACAACTTATGGATCACACCCAACTTAGCAAAAAGCCCTCATGCTGTCTGTGCGTGAATGGGGTTTCTCTGTGCGTGGCTGCCAAGCGCTGGATGCTTCACCACTTTTCTTATGTAACAACTTCATGAGGACAAAGGAGTGGAGCTCTGCACCTCAGACAGCTATAGGATGACACAAACACGCTGTTCAAACCTCAAATCAACAGAGACACATCTCTCCGCTGGTTATTTTTAGTGAGGACCAAGACTGCTGCGATTGGGTTGGGAGGAGACTAAATTCATCTGCCTTGAAGCAACTCCACTTCTTTGCAAACAGCGAGGAGCTGTTAAAAAAAAATCCTGGCTTGTGATTGTTTCACCTACCAATGTGACCTGCATTGCAGGCTTCGCTGTCTTTTTTTTCCCCTTCTGCCGAGCTGGAGTATTGTTCGGTAACGGCTTGTTTACAAGTGTTGAAAAAACCTGGCCCCTGGCTAGTGAAGAACTGAATCTGACTGTGTCCCCTTGCGCGTGCGAGAGGCTGGAAACACAAGGTCAGTTTGCTAATGGAAGGCGCAGCTAGTTCCGTTAGAAGCTTTCTCATCATTCCTGTTACCATTCACTTGCTCCTGTTAAAAGAGCTGACAACATATATTAATGTAATGCAAGCTACTGGCATGCAGCAAAGTTTTCTAAAAATGGACGCTTTTGCTCTTACATTGCAATTCAATCCTATTGTTATGGATTTTCATTCACAAAGATGCTTCCTGCACGGAAGGAAGGGGCTGGGTGAAGACCTAGCGAGGAGATACAATCGCTTCCCAGACATCTCTTCCCAAATCTGAGAGGGCAATCCACAGCCCTATTCTCCGGTTCTCTCCTGATGGATAGACGGCAGGAGGGAGCTGATCATGTGAACTCAGTTGAGCTCTCTGAACGCAGTTGGAAAGCTTTGTTAATGTTAGGATGCGCTTGTGTTTGCTGGCCGCAGTGTAAGTTTGGCCTGTTTTGTGCTAGAAAAGTGATGCCACTATGACTAGGTTGGTTAGGGGAGCGATTTGTTCGCTGGTATAGTTATAAACCAGTATAAACCTTAGTGTGGATGAAGTTATACCAGTATATCCATGCATTATGTTTGTGTGCTTATACCTCCCACACCAAAAAAAGCAACCCTGGTCTGAGCACTCTTACTCCAGTATAACTGTGTCCAGGTGGTTGCCATATGTCCACTGGGTTCAGTTTAAGTGGTGAACTTGTACAGAGATGCTTTAGATGCCTGCTCTGCTCTGCTCTGCTTTGCTCAGGTGCTAGACCATAACTGAGTTTCCAACACCTTAGCCCTCCTCAAGTGCCAAGACAGTCATATCCAGCCAACACACTCAAACTATCACTGACCTCCTTAGAGGTTATTGCCCTCACTGTGAGGACACACCACACCTACCTTGTCCACCAAATGGGCAGTGGTGCAGGCCAGCCTGAGGCATCACTGCATGGGTGTGACTGCACAGATAGCAGTGCCTGCTGCCCTAGCCCCCAGCCGTGACCCAGTAGTTGAAGCTGGTATTGCTGGGGCTTGCCTAGCATTGGCTAGCTTGGATTAAAGTTAGCTGGGATATGTCTAAGCATGCTGCAGTCATGCTTCTGATTGCAGCGTGGTCCCACAGGAAACCATGGGGGGCCACTAGGCACTTGGTGCTCATAGATCTCTGTCTGCCGGGCTCCTACTTTTTCCAGCCCCTGCTCTGTATGTTTGCTAAGTGACTGATCCAATTTCCATCATGCTAATACTGTCCTGTTACCAGCAGCAGAAATTTACCTGGACTCGAATTAAGTGTCAGTGACACATTTGCAGTTCAATGCTTAAGTGAGACCTATTTTCTACAGATGAATGCAGTTCAGCTCCTGGTACGTACAACCCTGCTTTGAGCGCAGAGAGCAAGCAGCTTGCTTTCCCTGTCTAATGGTTCACTCAGAGGCCACATGTTAGAAAAGATCTGGTCTTACCGCAATACAGATTGCATCTCTGAAGGCAAACTCTACCTAGGATAAATTAACTCTCGCACCTTCCCTTTGATCCTCGGTGCTTTCAAAGCTTTTGGCTTCTCCTCTGCACTCTAAGGTTTCAGTGGCTTTCACTGTGAAATCTCAGAGGACTGGCTGGTGAGAGCTATGCCACATCGCTGGAGAATCAATTTCCTACATCAGTGGATTCATCACGAAGAGCAAAGCGAAGCTCATGTCTGCGACAGGTGCAAACCCTTGGCATTGGGGAGCTCGGAGCAGACTGCTGACTGAGTGAGGAGGGCAGGGCACTTTCCTGCTGTGAAACACCCTGCCAGACAGGGACAAAGTGGCTGGGTAGAGGGTGCATGGATCTTAGGGAACCAGCTGGAGCCCTGCGTCTTGCATTTCTTCTGAGCTCCCTGTTCCTCTTTTTACAGCTCAGTGGTTGGTACCAGACCACCTGGGGTTCCTCCACTCTGTAGCACCCCTCCATCAAAAATTGCTCCACTGCATCAGAGGTGCAGCACAGATGCCTCTGTTCCCAGTAATGACCTTGCCCTGAAACTGTCCCCTAGCCTGACCCCACAAGCAGGTCAGCCCAGGAGATGGGAACCCCACAAGCACTGATCTCTACCTTCTGCATGGGGAGAGGGCTCTCCATCTCCGGGCTGCAGGGGAGCATCTCACTCCAAGACCTAAGGAATGGGTTTACCCTGAGTAACAGTGGCTAAAAGAAATGTACAGCGAGGTTCTGTATCACGGGAGCATGCAAATCTCTCCTCCAGAAAGGTGACCAGGGGTCTCCTAGCCTGAAGTTATTCTGCATTAACAGGTGCCTGCCTTCACTGTGCTGCAGGAGCCTGAGAGCTCCCTGGGAGACACAAGCGCTTGCTGACAGAATGAGTGGTATGTGGAAAAGAATGGCCCAGGACAGATGGGCCTGTGCCTCCAGCCAGAGACCAGGCTTCACTTCCCAGTTCAGACACAGATCTCTTTGGGCAAGTCACCTAATTTGCCCTGGGTCTTGGCTCCTGTCTGGCAGACGGGTGATCATGCTCCCCCCTCCTCTACCTTATAGGGCTGCTGGAAGGAGGATACACTCCCTTAATGACTGTGAGGTGCTCAGATAGTGCAGGAATGAGAGCTATAAAATGGGCAGGACTCTAAACACAGGCCTGGGAGGACAGAGTTCCCCAGTCCCAGCCCCAGCTGTGGCAATGACTCACTGAACTTCTGTCTCAGCGTATTTAAAAAATCACTGTTTATGAAGGGGGGGTTAATACCTTTGCCCAATTGTGCCTTGTGTGCACAGGCTGAACAGTACCTAGCTCCGTGCTGCTGACGGAGGAACGTGCCTTTCCGCAGAGGGAAGGGCAGCATAACTGGGTCCATTGTTATTGCTAGTGGAAGGGTCTGATCTTGGATTTTTTGCCTAGCCGAGGGAAGCCGTCTGCCATGGTGGCGATCTGACACATCGACTTCACCGTGAATGAATGATAGTTAGGCAAGCAATCAGGAACGGGGGGAAAGGTGAAAAAGCAGCCAGGAAGAATAATGCCCAGTACAACATAGACTAGAATACTCACACCTCAACATTTTCCATTTACCCCTGGTTTTCTCTAAGGAGGGAAACCGTCTTACCAAGGTCTGCACATGCTCTCTTCAAATAGTCCTCAATGACTATCGCTACCACTGATAGGCTAGGTCAGAATTTCACTCACAGAGTTTGTTACATTTATAAATCTTATCCAAGTCTGAAGTATCCATCCATCCTTCTAGCCTACTTTATTTCAGACCTTATCCTCCCCCACCTATCAGTAGGGGCATATCTGAACACACCCATACCTATGTACATTCATTATATCAGTGATAATGCAGGCATATTATTTTCTTTTAAAAAGCTAGCCCTTATCTGCTGCTCGGCAGTGTTTGACATTGCACTGTTTGGAAGAGCAACAAATCTCTTTTCTCCCACCGCACTGGAATCACGGCAAATCCCGGGGTCCAAACTTTGGTAGCGTTCAAAACGTAACAAAGATCAAAGTCTGCAGAGCTGTCATTTCGCAGCGGTAGGGAAGCCGGGCAGGGAAGCCATCTGTGGATTCCTCTCTGTATTTGCTGTGTATTTAAACTACTGTACTAATAAGCCCGATGAAGCTGTTATCGTTGGGCTGTGAGTATAAACCTCGCTAATTATTGTACAAACAAATCCTTGGTTCTCTCCACCCGCAAATCAAAATATGCGGTGTGCAGGGGACACAGCAAGCTCTTTTTGTGATTTGCTTTCCGGATCTTGTCGAGTCGCGGTGGTCTCGTGTAGGCTGGGTTTACAGAGGTCTGCACCTGAACTGATCCTGTGAGACAGATGTACGGCTGCAGATTGAGCTGCCTGGGATGTACATGGTCAGGTCCTGATTTGGATCGAGCAGAGCCATCGCCCAGAAGTCCTCCTGATTCTTTACTGATAGGGAAGGGCAGGGGACTTTCCCCCTTTGCCTACCCATTTTCACATCTCCCGCTGCACTTTTCAGTTTTGGATGCCGCCTAATGCCATGAGTGGGCATGCTTGTGGGCACAAACAGAAATAAAGTGCAGGGTAAGGCCTCTTCTTCCAAGGTCTCAGAGCCAGTACAAGCCTCAGTTAAACAGCCTCATCTTGGGGCTTCCTACTGAGAGCTCCCCACCTTTCTGAGGCTTGTTTTTCCCTTAATCTTCACCCTCCATAGTCTGTGCTGTCCATACGTACCCTTTGAAAGCTTCAGATGGGCCAGAACTCACCCATTCCCTTCGCAGCCATTAGCCCAGGGATGAATTAAGCCTGCTGTTTATCTGCTGACCCTTGAGGATTTGTTGGCCAAGGTCTATTGCCCCTTCCACTGTCAAACCCTATATCTCAGGGTAACAGGAATGCTGAAGAACGTGTGTTTCGGGGACTAGCTGGGAAATTATTTGTTCGAAGCGTCTCATAATATATGGATGATGGAGCTCTACTACTGATGACCTGTCAGGTAGAACTCCGGCTATGGGTGCTGGAATGGATGACACATTCATAGATAACAAACTTTCCTGTCAATCACGGGTGTTGTTATACGTGGACTTGACGTGACAGCCATGGCTAACAACAGTTTTGATTGACGTGTAAACGAATTGCAGAATATGGAATGTGAACAGGAATAGGACTCATCTCCGAGTGGACAAACCCCGCATTTTAAAACCCAGAGCACATACAATCGCGCCTTAAAGCAATGGGGGCAGAGCCCCTAGCCATGGTGCCAGGCTGGAGTCATCCCTGATTGCCTCCTGGGGAACATTACGCTCCCTGCTCTCCACTGAGAGTCTCCTGGATATTCTGCAGAAGTCATCACCAGGCTATCAGCACCATAAGCAAAGCCTAGTCCAGACCTGGCCTGATTCACTGCTGCAAAATGCTGAGCTCCTCACCGTGCAGCTCAGTGGTCACTGGGAAGCACGAGGAGCCCTCTCACCCTGGGATAGGTGCAACACCCAACAGAAGGGGAGGTTTCTGGGCAGATGGGGTGCATGTCCCAGAGACACCCCTGCAGGCCCTTGTAGTGTTATGTCAGGCAGGTACTAATCAGGTCCAAGGCAAGGTCTTGCCCTACCAGGGAGCAGCAGTGAGCTCCCTGAAACTCTGCAGACCCACTCCCAGCTTCTCAAGGGCAGGGGAGGATGGGCAAGGCATAGGAGGGGTCATGAAAAGACAGTCTTCAGCATGCTGCAGCGCACACTTCTGTGGATCACCTTGAGCCCAATTGCAGGATAAGGCCTATCAAAACTATGATCCCCACTAGTCCTGGCTCTCAGGCCCCTAGCCAGGATCAAGGGGAATAAGAGGCTGGGCCAGGCCATTACTGCAAAGCAGCTCATGCAGCCTTGCCACCAGTGCCTGCAAGCACCTGCAGAGCATTGCTAACGCTACCTTTTGGAAGCAGCCCTCCCAAAAGCAGGCAAGGCTGGCTGGCTGCTTTGCTAAGCCTGCCCTCTCCTTCCTTCCCCTCCTCTCTGTGAGTGCAGGAGAGTGATGGCATCCAGACAGGTCTGTCTCCTGGGAGTGGAGCAAAGGGTGGTGGGAGCAGGCGGGGAGGAAGGGAAGTCAGCCGGTGGAGCTGGGGCAGGCAGGCTGAGGCTCGCTCGGGGACGTGGCTTCAGGGAAGTTATTCATCTTCTAATTCTCCCTTGGGTTTTCTCAGCCTGGCTTTCTCATCGCCGGCTCTATTATTGCAGTCATTGTGAAGGTATCCTGCCGGAGCTGTCAGCCTGGGAGTGGCTCGCTTCCCCGGTGGCGGAGGGCAGGAGGCCTGGGAAAGTGTCAGCCTGCCAGACTGCACACGCTCGGCACGGAGGCTGCTCGCCTCACGCTGGAAACTTGCCGGTGGCAGATTGTTAATGTCATTACGGCGCTTGCACATAATCATCAGGTTTCACTCATCAACCTGCCACGGGGAGGGGGAGAAGAAAAGAGGCGGCTAGCAAGGAAGGGAGAGAGGGAAACTCTGGGTCACAGGGAAGCTCGCAGACCTGGATGAAGCAGCTTGGTCCTTTTCCCTTTCTTATTAGGACCCACCCAGACCTCCCAGGCAGTCCTCAGGGGCTGAGGCTCTTTAGAAAGGCAGCAGGTGTGTGTGTGCATGGGGGGACTGCTTGCGCTGGCTTCCCTACCGCACCTGCCTTGTGAAAGGGATGAAACAGAAACCTCAAAGGGAGGAGGGACAAAGGCAGGGAGAGCCAGCGGGCTCCTGGCCTTCCTGTGCCTAGCTCCAGCACCGCCCATCAAACGCACCCGGGCTCCCCATTCAGTCCTGGGACAAGCCCCTGCAGCACCTGCACCACAGCCAGGTCCCGCAGCTCTCGCCAAGCCCTCCGGGGCCGTGGGATGGGAGGTGCTGAGTTACACTGATGCTCATGGGAGCTGAGGACTCGCGTCCAGCCCGAACGCCTCTCCGGAGAGAGCGAAATCAGAAGCAGCAATCAGGAAACGTGCAAATCCGGCTCTTGTTATCGAGCCCTCCTAGGCCTGCTCCCCATGTTCCAGGCAGCTTCGCCAGAGTCCAAGGTCTGGGGCTCCCCGCTCAGGTAAAGCTGATAACACAAGAGCTGTCACAACCATCCTCCCATAACCCTGGTGTGGTTCAAAGGGCCTCCAACACAACCTCCCGGGTGCCCTTGCAGGCAGTGCTTCCAGGCATCTTCCCTCCTGGCATCTGTGAGCTTCAGGAGCTCTGCTGGGAGAAAGTCCTTGGCTTTGAAACTGGAAGGAAGCTCTCTCCCCAGTGCCCAGGCCTCCCTGTAGTGATGCTGGGTGGGGGGTGGAGGGCTCAGGACATTGGGCACTGAATGCTTCAGCCCTCGCTGCCCGGGCCTGAGATTTGAGTCCCATTGTGCTAGGCGCTGTACAGACACAAAGGTAGTCCTTGTCCCAGAGACCTCCCATCCTCTCCAGACCAGGCAGAGAAGGAGACAGTGCTTTTCCCAAAGCCAGGACACAGAGCAATGGTATATTCAAGAAGAGAGCCCAGCTCTCCTGCTCCAAGGAGCGAGTCCCCCCTTCCCCTCTCTCTGGGAGAGGTGTTTAGCTAGATGGACCCCAGTCTGGACAGTGAGAAACAGGCCCTCCCCAAGCCTGTCTTACTCCCCCTCTAGAGCCCAGCACAGCACGACCCCCACAAGCTGAGTGCTTAGGCAGGTGACACATCTTCTCCTTTAAAAATGCTTTGCCCCTTAAATCAAACCCCGCTCGGGCTCCACGCGGGCTGATGGGGGAAATCCGGAGCTGCTTGGGGCCAAACTTAATGTGTTAAGCACTGAGATATTGTCCAGATGTGGATCTCCCCAGGGCCACAACTGGCCTTTGAGCTGCTAGTTTGACACCTCTGGTTTAGACATTAAAAGTCCCAGTGGAGAGGAAATTCTCTTGGCATGAGTTATGCGCTATTTACGGACGGGGGTCTGTGCAGTCCTTGAAAAAAAGCTCGTCATAAACCCCAGGATAATAGTAAATTATTAGCATAGCCTGCAGAAGGGGGTTAGTGTGGAAGGCAGCTGGTTTTATGGTTCGGGCGGGGTTGTTTTTTTTAATGCTGGATGAAGATAAAAATCCCTCTGCCTCCTAGGAATAGGAGAATGCCGAGAAGCGTGTGAAAGCTTCAGGTCCCATTTGGAAAAGTGCTCGGCGGGCAATAAAACTCTGTTCCACGAGGTAAATCGCTTGCATGTGATAGCAGAGGCTCTTTTCCAAGGCAGCCGCTCGGCGCACACAGCCATTCCTGGCTGGATGCCCCGGCTTCCTCTTCAGGGCCCTGCGTGCAGCTTCTGGCATCCTCCCCTCTCCTTTCCGTTTGCCTTCCCCTGTCCAGCTCACCTCTCCATTGCCTCTTCTGTCCTCCTTTCACAGGGCTCGACCATGACCTTGGTAGTGGTTCTCCCTGTGCCCATTCACGCTGGAAGCTCTCTGGGGCAGGGCTCGCTCTTTTGCCATGTTTGTGCAGCACCGAGCACATCGGAGGCCTTATCTCAGTTGGGACTGTAAGTGAGACAAGGAGTCTGAGCTGTGCAGGTTCACATGCTCTAGAAATCCCCTTGATTGTTTCCAGCTCTTCCCTGGGCATGCAGACATGTTAACCAGCTGGCATTTGGTGGTGGGTAAGGGAGGGGCATGACTGGTGGAAACCACTTCTGGTAGTTCCCCCATCCCTATCCTTTTCCATCCCGTACACTTCAGGGCCCACCTGCAGTAGCCACTTCTCAATAACCTCTGGGCTGCTGTGCTCAGCCCAGGCCCTTTCTTCCTGCAGAAGCACTTATTTTTCCTGCATCACATGGCAGAGGAGCCAGGGGGAAGGGAGCACACAATTACTTAATACTTATGCATTTCCCTGCTCTCAGGGGCTGTCCTGGGAGCTAATCCCAGGGAATTTTGGCCTCTTTAAATCTCTCTCAATTCCTTGCTGCGCACTGCTATTAGACCAACTAAGAAATCACAACAACAACAACAAAATCATCTTTTTCTGCATTTCTAATTTTTTTTTGCGATTTCTTAGTTGGTCTAATAAAAGGTATCCTCTCTGAACCAACAGTTCTAGAGTTTTGCATTTCTTTTTATCTCAGACCAACACAGCTACCACATACACCCCTTGCTGCTCACATAGCATAGCACAGGAGGGAGTTCAAAGGTGTGATTCATCCATGCGTATTGCTCCTAGCAGGCAGCGGGGGCTCACCCTTGGGGTCTGGAGTATCACAAGTAGGTGTTGAGGGGGTCGCCGTTTTGCCCACGTTGCTCTGGGGGAACTGTGGGGAGCCTAGTGAGAAGGTAGGACAGATTTGCTATTGAGAAGGAGGGCGGGGGAGTGGCAGCATGGGGAAATGTACCTGCCATGTTGCTGTGTGTTTGCTGTCCCAGTTCAGGGTACCCTGGCACATCTGCCCAAATGCACCTTGGCAAGGATCCCTGCCACCTCCCTCTTGTCCCGTCCCAGAGACACCCAGCAATTCCCTCTTCCAGCCAGCTGTGAACACAGGAGTCGGCTTGGAGAACCCGCAGCAACGCCATATCCTGCTTCTTCCCTTTGCTTTCTTTGCTGTCCGGCGCATTGGACTCTCGCTGGAATATGTCAGCAGCCCTCATCGGCTCTTTGCTCATGTTCACCCGCATTAGGAACACGGCTGTCATCATTCTCCCTAACCCGAGTCCTTTAAGGAGGATAATGTGGTGTCTGCCCAGCTTCCCCTTCCCCTGACAAGACGGGAAGTGGCAGGCCCCCCCCCCAGCCCATCATCAGCTGCCCTTGAGTTGTCTTACAGACAGACGGCTGGTTTCTGGTTGAGAACTTCTTTCCCCCTCGCTGCTGTTCTGTTTGCTTGCTTATTTTCCTTGCCGCTCGATGTCAGCCATTGAGACAGGCTATCCCAGGCAGCTGAGGGCACCCGAAGTGAAAGTGGGTGATAAGATGCCATGTCAGTGCAGTTGTTTCCTCTGTATTAAAGAGGACATGTTGTGCAGTAAATGCCAGGGACTGTGCTGGTGCCAAGGGCTTGCAGGGAAACGCAGACACGCCGCCCAGACAGTGAAGCCAAGAGCACCGTGAAGAGCAGAACCCACCTCGCCCTCATCGTCGGCCCCTTCTCCCACTCGTTAGCTTTGCACAGCGTAGGCAAATCTCGAGAGAAAACTGGGATGATGGTTACGTCTGGAATAACTCTGGATGAATAATAAACCAGATAAACATCTGCATGAGACCAAATTTGCCTCGGAGCTCAGCTCCCCTCCAGGCAGTTAAGTAAGGGCTATATTTTCAGGGGTTCTTGGCGCTCGGTGGCTCTTGCTGCGACAGCTCAAACATGCACATGGGTAGGCTGAGCTCTCCTGGACATCTGGCTCATGGCAGAGTGAGGGGCTCTGATCTACAGGTGGCTAAATGCAGGGGTGAGACCTCTGGGAGAGTAGGACTCTTCCCACTTGGACAAGAGCATCACCAAGGTAATGGAATGAGATAAAGGAAAGGGAAACTTTGGATAAGCCAGGTTCTGATGTAAATCTGTCATAACTACACCTTGGGCATGCCTTGAGTATGCAGTGAAGGTGTTGATGGTCATCTTCTTAGGTGACATCAGTCAATGCTACTCCACTGGTGTCACTTGACATCAGTTGAGGTCACTCCCTAACAGCTCCAGGCCCATTTTGATATCAACTGGCATCACTTTCTACCTACAGTGATCCCAAGGCGCTGGACAGGGAGCACTTCTACCAGCATCGCACACTCACCTCTGCTGTGTGACATGGCAGCTATGGAGCAGCTCACAGCAATGCTGCTGCAGACCTAGGACCAGGACAGCCTGAGAGGGTGCAGCATAGCCATGTTCTCTGAGCAGGGTGACAGGCTCTCGCATGGGTCTGAACCTGTCAGGACCAAGTGGGTTCAACCCTGGTTCAGCCAAAGCATTTCCCTGACTGGCTTGCTCCAAAGGTCTCAAAGCTTCCCAAGCGCCCATGGCAGAAAATCCGGACTAGCTTATCTTGCCTGGCAAGTCCCAGCTTGGGTGCTGTTGCACCATTTGCTCACTGAGTCATGAAACAAAAGCATCATTAAAAATCGGTCCCCTCCTCTACCCCTGCCAGTCGACCTGGTGAGACGAAGTTCACTGAGGCTGGGGCATGCTCCCTCCTTCTCTTAGCCCCACTCCTTCCTTCCTATGGCAGAGATGAAAGGCTGCCATGTAGAACTGATGTCCTTGCTTCCCAGGTGCCTCCCATACAGGAGGAAGCAGGTGTGAGGGTGGGCACCTGCTCACAGGGAAAGGCAGGTGCCTGGCTCTTCAAGCATTGCACATTTATTTCCATTTGTGCAATGTTTCAAGAAACAACTGGAGTTTCAGAGGTTTAAGCCCCAAGTGTTGTCACTGCAGCTGAAAACTGATCCTTACAATGAAGCAGGTCATGACTGGGATATGGGCTCCCTGCTGCAAGGTACTGGACACATGCAGCCCCAGCCCCTCCCCAGGCTTCACATGGACAGACCCCCAGACATCTGCACAGGCCATGGGGCTCTTCACAAGCCAATGTGGCCACACCAGGGACTGAACAGGGAACCTCCAGGGGTAAAAGCTTGAGCTGCTACAGCATTGGCTAAAGTGCCAACTGTGCCAACATGAGAGCTATAATGGGTTCAGATCCTGTCTGGGTCAGGAAGACAAGCTCCCCAGTGGGTTCTGTGTAAGCACTGGAGTCCATCTACTTGCAGCCCCTGTCATGACCTCACCCAGAGCTTGTGCCCCAGCAAGCTTTGGACTGAATCCTAAGTCTGTGATACTCTCACTATAGCCACTCAACTCTCCCCAAGCTTTGGATCAGACGTCTGAGACATCCCAATGGCTAAATTCCATGGAAAGAAAAGGGATCTGAGCTATGAAATGGCCTGGAACAAAATGCCAATGATTGTGCCAACACATTACCAGGACACAACCATCAGTTTCATCCACCCCAACTCATCCACCTCTTTCTGCACCAGTAACACCAGCTTCCACCTGGAAATTGCCATAAATAACCCTCAAACCAGATCAATAGCAAATGCCTCCCCGTGGTCCCCATGCCTCCTGATGTGAATGTGGGAGCAAAGGGATATATATATAGATATATATACAGCGTGTCAGGCACAGTTGGTGCACTTCTGGCTGTGTGTGTGCATCCCTACGTGACTCACGGAAGACCAGAGCAGTGGGAGTGACAGGGCTTATAATACCATTCACATGCTGCCAGGCACCAGGGCAGCAGCCAAACAGGGAAGATTATATGGTACAAAGGGGCCCAGCCCTTCCGTCTGCCTTTGATGTCATTTGTATTGTATTTCAGATGGACGCTAGAGAAACTTGAGTTGCAGAAGTGGCAGAACTGAGGTTGCAGGCGTTTGGCAGACAAATGCTTGGTCTCTGGGAAAAAAATATCTATTTCCTAGTTTATAAGCAGTGGTTCACTCTCACACATTCCTGTTCCCATTCGATAAGGTAACATTGTGCCCCATTTGAGGAGCACGCATGGAGATGCAGATCTTTTCTGCTAACTCGCCTGGATGTCAGACCACATGGGTCCTATTTGCTCCCACCAGGTGTATACACAGAGTTGATCAGCCACTCCAAGGCAAAAGAGCAAAGGAAGAATCTTGCTGGGAAAATCACTAGCATCATCCAAGCTCAAGGGAAAACAAGCTGAGGTTCATGGTTTGATGCTGTTCAAAATATAGTAAAATAAGACAATTCCCAGGAGAGGGCAAATTGGTGTCTGCATATTGCAATAGGAAGTGGGTAGGCACTCCATCTGTTAACAGGTATGAGTATACACACACACACACACACACACAAGTACACACGTAGTCCTACAGCCTACATCCTGTAAGCACTTCATAGTGGGGACAGTGCTTGCTATGTCCCACTGGTGGTAGGAGGTGCTTGAAAAATAGCGCCTTGGTATAGAGCAGCTGTATTTGTTCAGAGCTATGTGATAGCAAGGTGCCTATCCCTAAATTTTACCAATTCAGGGTGAAAAAAATCTAGACCAGACTTCAGGTAACACAGCTATTGCTGTTGAACTGCACTCAAATGATTCAGTAGATAACTAGAATCATGACTGTATGGCATTTAGGATCAAAAGGCAAATTTTAAAATACCTTCTAGACAGATTAGCATCAGGTAAATGCAGTCAAATAAAGGCCTGGGTGGAGGCTATAGGCCCATCTATAGGGGCAGACCCTATGCAGGGTTGCAAATGAACTTTACAGAAATGTTTGCTTTCCTTCATCCCCAATTTTCTCTGCCCACCTTGGAGATGGAATTAGACACACTCGAAGCCCCATCTTTAAAGAGATGGGATTCCTCTGTGAATGGAAGCAGCCATGCAATGTGCAGCTGGAGAGAGCTGGGGATTTCTAGCTTGGCTTTTGATTCTCAGGCCAGCTTGGCTCTTCCTAAAGGAAATGTGTCAAAAAAACTTCAGGCATTTGTTTAACATCTCCCATTTCACCCGCCCCACTCAGTCATCCAGTGACAAATGAGAAGCCCAAGGATTTCCAGAAGAGAGGCTGGCAGGGCCCATTCCCAGAGAACAGGGGCAGCATCCCCTCCACCATTCCCATTTTCACTGTAATGAAAAAACATTTATATTAGTGACTTCAGGGTTTCCTTGTTGTGCACCGATTATTTATCTTCATCAGCTGGTGTCAATCAGCATAGACTCCTCGGGTGCACCCACACATGCAAGCACATGCTCTTGCAGCACCTCAAATAGAAGCGGTGCAAATCTGAGCCAGGGCTTTTTGCCTCAGTGCACATGCTCTGACATGCACTTTGTTGTGGAGTAAATTGTGCCACTTGGGGCAAAATAACCTTGCCTGGCTCCCCAAGATCTGCAACCAGGGGGAGCTAGCCCGGGGCCAGCACCTGTGCTGTCCCCAGCAGTATAAAAAGATGCCCTGTCCTGGCCCCATCCATACAAAAAGCTGCCTTGGCAAACAGCTCAGGGCTACTCACTCTCAGGAGCTTCTGGGGCCCAGCCACTTGGTACCCGGGGACACTATCCCTTGTGCCGGCTGGACTGCTGCAGCAGCATCCCAAATCCATTTCTAAAAATACCCCCAAATCCATGTTTTTCCACAGTTAGAAACAAAAGACCACTCTATACATATATATATATATATCTAGAGAGAGAGGGAGAGAGAAAGAGAGAGACAGCGATCAGTTGGGCAATGCTTTATTGGTATATTTACAATGTTAAAGCAATGTGGAAGCCTACCAGTGTCTTTATGATCATGATAAAATAAATTCTAAATACCTATACGTGTCGATGTGTACTTTTGGTTTTCTTCACACATGATGGGTGTGTGATGGGGGGATGTGGTGTTTGCAGGAAGGGGATGGGAAGGGGTGTGGGGGAAGGCGGGTGAGTGTGTGTGGAGGGATGTGGGTTGGTATGTGGGTAAGTGTGGGGTGATTGCTGGGGGGACTGTGAGTGTGGGGGCTGCTCAGGAGGGGTGGGTCCCATGGACCCCACAGGGTGCACCCCCCCCCATAGGGCCCCAGCTCCCCCGCCCAAGGTCCCAGCTCTGCCCGCAGGTCCACATCCCCCCCGCCCAGGGCCCATAACTTACCTTTAGCAGCAGCAGCGGGAGTGGGGAGCTCTGAGCCATGGCAGCAGGACCCAGCACAGCATGTGGGGACCGTGCGCAGGGCCCAGCCAGGTCCTGCCAGCCCTGGGGCCTCTCTGCCACCTGGCTGGGCCGAGTCGGTGGTAGGACCCGGCGCGGCATGTGGGGACCGCATGCTGGACCCAGCCCAGGTCCTGCTGGCCCTGGGGACCGTCTGCTGCCCGGCCACACTGGGTGCTTAGTGGCAGGACCTGAGCGGCAGAGGGGTCCAAAGGGCAGCAGGACCCAGCTGGGAGCGGCGTATGGTCCCCATGCAACACGCCAGATCCTGCCTCTGCCCCACCGTGCGTATGGGGGGTGGTGGTGCGTGGCAGGACCTGGGCCAACTCCATGCAGCTCACTAGTCTGGCTTTGCACTGGAGTGGGTCACACGGCTCCAAGGGGCATGGGTCCTATGCATGCCTCCCCAAGCCCTGAGACCCGCTCCAGTGCAAAGCTGGACTAGCAAGCCGCACGGGGCTGGGCTGGGGCCATACCCCTTGCAGTCCCAGGGACATCCCCCCACCACTTCCCAAAACCCCCCACATCCCCCTGCTACCCCTCACCCACCCACACCCAGGAACCGTCCCCACTTTACCTTACCTTGGACAGCGTCAGGGGCCAGAGGCAGCAGGCTGCACCAAAGCATCTCTTTTGGAGGACTGACTTCCTGACTCCCTGGCATGGTCTGGGACCGTACCCTGCTCCGCTCCTCTGCAGAGTGGGTTTTTTAGACCCCTGGATATCAGTTTGCAGTGCAGGGAACCTTTTTTAGTTCCTGCACATGCCTCTTGCCCCACCTCAAAGGGGTTTGAGATGGGGCAAGTGGCACGTGCGCGCTCATCTGGACGCGCCCCTTGAGTCCATTGGAGTCCTTCAGATTTTATGACAGCTGAGAGGCTGATAGGATTCTTTGTAGCTGAGATGACTTGACTTTGTTCACCTCTTACAATATTGTAAATTGGGAGTAACTTACCAGAATCGGAGAATAATTACCAGGGCCGTCAGGAGGTCACATCTTCTCCAACTCCCTGCTCAAGGCAGGATCATCCCTGTCAAAACCAGCCCAGACAAATGTTTGTGTAACCTATGCTGCTGGAGATTGCACAAGGTCTCTGGGTAATCTATCCCAGTGCTTAATAACCACCCTCACTGTGAGAACATTTTTCCTCTAAATCTCCCATGTTTCAGTCTGAGCCCCAATTCCACGAGTGTAAAACCACTAATGAGCTCAGAATTGTCCCCCTGGGCTGCAAACAGCTCTTCTCCAAACATGGATCCAACCTGGATCCGGTTTGCTAATTGAATTACTGCTGCTGGCCAGCCCCCTGCCCAGTGCGTCTGTGTGGGGTCCCAGGTGATACAGAAACCGAAACATGCCGTTGTTGGAAAATCAAGTCCACTGGGCATGTCTGAGTCTGCCAAAGCACTCACTCCAGTCCCAGATATGGATTGGGGTCTGACTTGGCTCATGTTTCCTCCATCCCCACTCTGCAATTCAGGCTTCCACTCAACATCATCCCTCTCCTGTCTTTTTCTGTGTGACATCTGGGAGCAGGACAGCTACTCCTGATGAACTCAGTACCTTGATGCCTGTGAATCCCACTGACAGCTCATCCTCAAACCTTCACCTGTCACTCACACAAAACCTAAAGAGACAGGGTTTTTTCACTCCACCAGTCCACCTCGCTTCCCACTCTCAGCATTACCCATCCACAATGCTGCATTGTAAAATGGAGGCTGTGGGGCACTGCTTGCTTTTAGGAGGAAAGAGCTCTGCAGCATCTTGAATGTCTCTCTCCAGTGTCCATTGTGGTACATCTCTCCGCTGCATTGGCTAAACTCTTTGCAAACATAGTCCAAACTCAAACGGGCTGCGACAGGTGCATCCAACTTCTTGCTGGTCAGTCCCTTAGGAAGTGTCAGATCCCCCCCACTGGAGGAAGGGGCCATGCAATGCTCGGGATATCATGCTGCAATCAGCTGATGAAGCCAAGGCTTCGACCTGTTTCCATGACCTGAGTTATAGCTCCCACTGTGGGGTGCATCCGCCCAACACAAGCTGCGCCTGCAGCACCAGGCTAGCCTCAACCTGCCACAATAGCCACAGGTTGCTTCCGCTGCGGGGCCAGGGAGGGGATGTGCTTTCACGTGCTGCATGATCTGCACAGATGGGAGAGTGTCTTGTGCTACCACGTCCACAGCAGAAGAATTCAGATGGAAGTCCCATTTGACTAGCTAAAGACTCCCCGCTCTTGCCAGCAGCCCTTGCCGCCAGACTCCACAACCCCACTGCGGAAGCATCAACAGAAGACCGATTATCCCCAGTGCGTAATTGAAGTTATTATTTGTTGTTAGGAGCAATCTTGTGCTATTAGACTTTAACAGCTTGGCTAATTCACTTTTAACAAAGCATTTGACTCCATCTGGGGTGGGGGGAGGAAGAGCTGCTGGCTATAGCTTGAAAGGCACTTCAAAAGGAAAGGCGCTTCCAAGATGCGTGGCAGGCCTCTCTGTGGTGGTTTAGCTGGAAGGTGCTCAGAGAAGACAGGATTAGGAAGGCTTCTTCTGTGCACCCTGGCCAGCAATGCCAATGATATTGCTACTCAGTACTCAGACAAGAGAAGCAGCTACAGATCCCCACCCAAAACAGGGCCCTGTACACTGGGAGAAAGTACCTGTCATAAAGAGCTTTCCAAAGGGGTGTTATCTGACCAAAGGGGTGTTATCACTTCCATCTCCCAGACGGGGAACTCAGGGCAGACCTATTAAGTGATTTACCTATGACCACAGGAGCAAATCTAGGAATTGAACCTGGCTGGCCAGAGCCTCACTCTGTCACCTAAAGCATGAGCCTGCCTTCCCTCCTTCAAGTGCCTCTTCCATCTTTGTGGGTTTTACTGCATTGCTCTGTGGAAAACTGGCCTTTGCATCACTTGCCAGGGATGTTGCTGCCATAATGCTATGTAGCATCCAAGTATGCTGTATTGTCTGGCACCAGGAGATGGTATAAAACATTGAGGATACCTAGCAGCCCAAAATACAACATGTTTACCCAGAGAGTCACCCACCACAATACCGTGTACCAACACATGAGGCTACAGGTTTGGCCTCCCCAACCCTATTTCTCATGAGTGTCTTGCCATTAAGGCACCAGATGGAGAGAGTCCAGAAATGAGGGTTCAATTCCCACCTCCACAAGCAACTTCCTATATGACCTGGGGCAAGTCACTTCGGTTCCTAATTCCCAAAGATCTTAAAAGGACTTAGGTGCCCCGACACCTCTGATAACACTCTTTCCTCCCACTTTTCTCTATCTCATCATTTTAATCTGTGAGCTCCATGAGTCAGGGGCTGTCTGTGCCACAGTAAGTGTGTACCACACCTAGCACAACCCAGCCCTTCTCAAATATTAATACCTAGTCGTGGATGGGGATGCTATCCAGAGACCTGACGCACCGACCCAATTTGATAGTCATTTCTACCCAGGGCAAGATGTGAAATAGTCCATTCTTCACAAGTAAAAGCTGGCAAAACAATATGAAGGAGACTAGCAACCCCATCTGGGTTTTCAGTGTTAAACTAAGCCAAGCTGACATGGAGGTCACTGAGGGAATAAACATGAGTGTGACCGAATTGTCATCTCTTTCCAGAATGACTTTCTTCACTCCAAGGGGAGATGTGTTCGATGCTGCCAGAAGCGCCTAGGGCCTGCTAGGAGTATTGTGATCCTCAGAGACTTTAAATTAAATCGGTTCTGATACCTCAGCTATAACCCTCCGCGGCAGCGTTGTCAACCTCTGTCGGTCCACTCCTGGGCGAATGCGTCCTCCAGTGCTGCTGGGTGCCAGGCCCATCTGCAGCAGTTGAACTTTTCCTGGCGTTGTCAGCCCGCGGACCCCACAAGGCAGGGGCTTTGTTAAACGGCTCCGTGACCTGGCGTGGGAGGGTGGCAGCAGCAGGTCAGAGGGAGAGGACCAAAACGGCAAGACACGGTCCCTTTGTGGCAGGCACGGATGGGAAAGGCTGAGATAAATGAGAAGAAAGGGCTCCATTTAGGGCCAGAAGGACTCCATAAACCATCATCTGGTTCTGCTCCTCCACCCTTTTGGTACAGGGGTGACTTGGTGGCAGCCTAGAAGTATAAGCATCGGGATCTAGGGGAGCGCCTGTTCACCAGAGCACCCCAGGGGTTGCCAACAAGGTCCAACCATCACAAACTCCTGCAAGATCATTTTAGGCTGGAAATAAGGAAAAACTTCTTTACTGTCTGGAACAGACTCCCCCCCTGATGTGGTGCAGGCACTTACTCTGGACACTTTCAAGAAACTTTTGGACATTTATCTTGCTGGGATCCTTTGACCCCAGCTGACTTCTTGCCTCTTGGGCAGGGGGCTGGATCCGATGATCTCCCGAGGTCCCTTCCAGCCCTAATGTCTATGAAGTCTATGAAGCCTACACATCACTCAGCACTGGCTGAGCCACCCAAGAGGAGTCCTTGGTTCTGGGACTTTTGCAGGGGCTTGTCAGAAACCAGGATTAGGCCGAGGAAACAAGCTTCCTTCCCCTGACAGTACTTAAGAGATGTTCACGCTATCTCACCTGGATCCAGCCCTGGAGAATGGGGCCAGCTGGGCCCTGCCATCACTTAACCTTCGGACAGTGATTCCCGAGGCCGGGAAGGCCGATAGACACTATTCCCAAATGCTGTCCGCTAGCCCATTTCCTCTCTCCGTTTATAGCATGCACCATGCTTGATTAGCGACAGGGGATGTTGGAAATAGCCTGGGTAATTAGCTAGCAAGAGAGAAGGGTTCATTCCTGAACTTTGAAGCAGCAGAGCGTGATAAAGGTCAGGATGTGATGTTGGATCGGCGTCACTTCCTCTCTTTCAATCTCACCTCGCAACCTTCCTTTTCTCCTTAACCTACAATTAAATCATTCTGCAGAGGGCTCGGTGACATTGTATATTGCAGAGTTTCTGTTTAAAAACAAGCCCCACCGCTCACACAGCCCTCAGTGCGAAAATGGGGACCTTTGCCTATTGTGGCAAATACGGGTGAGCGTCTTCAAATGCCCTGTAACATTTTCACCTTTTCTTCTGCCGTAGATTATCTCCCCACTCCACTCATATGTCACCAGCTACACAATGGCAGTTTCTTTCAGGTGCAAGAAACTGCAATCAACTTAGCAGGAAAATCACTTCCCAGCAAACAGTAAAGCCCATTTCATGCAAAACGGCTGGCTCTTTGCTGCCCCAGACAGACACGCTGCAACTTGCTTAACCTCCTTGTGTGCAAAATCCAGTAAAATGGGTAAAAACGGGTTTATTCTCAAGGGGAGATGCCTTCAGGGTCCGATCTTTAGAGGCTGAGAAAGTCTCCCAAGGAAGGTGTCACGAATCTATTCACTTGACGTCTTTAAAATCAAGCTGGATGCAGCGCTAGAAAATATTCCAGGACAAAGGAGAAGAGGAAAGGGCTAGAGGGTTCCTCGAGTCTGCTGCATCTCTAATTGCTGGGAGTCAATTCTCTAAACGCTGGGCCCCTGATTAGATGGATATGTCCAAATTCCTATTTAAACAAAGGGCCCCGTGCACTGCTCTGGCATTGGAAATTATAGCTTCCTTTTGTGTAGACAAACTCCTGGGAAAGGGGCCTGAGGGCCTCTTCAGAAATGGAAGTTGCACCTTTTCAATTTAAATTGGTTTAAAAGGAATTCAGATCAACTGGTGCATAGCCCTTCATAGAGGCTCTGATTTCAGCTTTTTTTTTTTTTTTTTATAACCGTGATCCACTCCAGCGAAGCCTAAACAAACTCGAGTTAGACCTAACTCAGCGTGTCCAGCACAACTCCTTGCTTTGATTTCACTAAATCGGATTACGGACTCTTTTTCAACCGGTGCCACTTTGCAGGTGACTAAACCTGGAAACAAGGCTGCTAAGGAAGCTCTGGAGCCTCTGCTAAAAAGCCTGCCCCCCTGTCTCTGTTTTTTTCTGTTTGCTTCACGCTGTTTCAGCTTCCTTTCCATAGCCCTCTCCAGGTTTAATTTGGGCTGTTCAGGGGCCTAGCCCTGTGCTTCTGTTCCCTCACTCTGTGTTTCGACCTTAAGCCACAAGATAAAAAGATGCTTATTATTGCCGGCTGTATGGGCCTGCGGTTAATCTTTCTTTCAAGCATCCTCTTAAATACTGTTTATTATTTGCCCCCTCAGGAGAGCATCTTTATTTGGAACTGGGACTGTTGTCACGCAAAACACTTCCTCTGAATGAAGGGAGCTGTTTCTCCCGTCCCTCCCGCCCAACGGGGCCCTGCATTTTATTGTGCCAATTATTTGAGCTCCCTTCACATGGGCTACTTCAGGCTAATCAGATTAGGAAAAAGCACGGTTCGCAACAGCCTGCCATCCAGACGGCTAGGGCACAGGCAAGGCCTTGTTAGCATGGATCTCGGGACATGTAACACCCCCGTCCCCACGCACCTCTCCTTGCACATGGTGCAGCGGCTTGAATGGGATGAATAGGTGAACGCACATGCCGGGCAAGGCAAGAGTGCCAGTCTCAAGGGTTTACATTGCCCAACACCATTTTAATCAACAGCAAGGGGACAGGCAACCCAGGACAGAGAAAGCAAGAGCATGAGATAGGCATCTTGTTTAAGCACCGGTGTCAGAGCAGCCAGTCCATTTGCGGCAGCTTTTGCCCCGCTCTTGCTGACAAGAGGATGGGGGTCTCCTAGAAAAGGGGCTGCTTTTATTTTTCCTCCTCGAAGGCTCTTCCTGACCCTGTTGCGAAACCGTGCAGGGAAGCAGCATCTCAAAACTTGCAAAGAAATAATTTTATTTCGCTATTTTTTGTTGGTCTAATAAAGGATATCGCCTCTAGCACGAGGGTTGTGTCTTCTTCTGCTTTTTAAGCCAGCACGGCTACAAGCTATATGCCACTTACGCAGGCACCTCAGGCGCCCGGCAAGCATAATTGGGCAGGGAGAAGCCCTGACAAGCTCCTGCAACCGGGGGTGAATTTTCTGCTTCCTGGCTGCCGTTCTTTAGTAGCCCTTTGCCCCAGTGCAGCGTGAGTGTAAGATGCCACGATAAATGCAACAAACCCACCAGGCCTGGATGAAAATGCCTGTCCCCTGATTGTTGGGGGCCGCTGGCAAACCTAGGGACTGCTTTGCTATCACACGCATGGTTCCTCTAGTCCAGTATCCTGGTGGAATTAGTTTCAGAGGAAGCAGCAGAATAGTCTGCTCGCAGGGAAAAATTCTTCCTAAGCTTCATCAGCGAGCTGTCAGTCTGTGCCCTGACGTGGAAGAGTCTCTAGCCCTTCTGACACCGTTCATCTTTTTTCTTTCCACTCCTGGCTTCATTGTAACTCTGGATATCAAATAAATATCTCAGCCCATTTTGAAGCTTGCTAAACTGGAGACCTGGTGGCAGAGAGTTCCACGGGTTAACAGGAGCAGAAGCTAAACAGTAAACCCCGCTGGCTTGTGTCTCCCCAGCTCACACCCACATAATTTCTCCTAGGTTGAAGGGTCTGCCCTGACCCACCAAGGCTACAAACCACAGAGCTCGGAGGTAGAGTCAAATGCCAGCACTAAGGTATAGTACTTGAAACTTCCTTCATGTTGGCAGGCAACAACAAGCAGTGTGAAGCCATTTCTCAGCATCCCAATTAGTTAACTATTGTCTCCGATTGAGCTAAAGGACCAGGCGTACCTAGGTGTTTAAACAATGCTCTTTGACTTTCCCCCATAATGCCTCACATCAGGGGCATACTTCCTATTGCCTTATAAAATGTGAGCATCCAAGGATATGGTTGCTGGAAGGCGCAAAGGTAGATGGTTTCAGAGCTATTGAACTCTTGGGATCTAGAACAATAATTAACCCTGTATTATCTAATGTATTCATCATTTTTAGCCTGAGAGAATGTGTTTATAAACGTGCCCTTACTCCTAAAGCATGACCTTTTTCTTCTCAGATGGAGTTGGACAAAGTTTGTCATCTCCAGGAGAGCCTGGAACTACAATAGTAAAAAATGCCCCCCTCCCCATTTCCTTTTGCACTCTTCAGAAAGCAACCCTGTTTTTGCCACATGTTTGTACAGCCCCTACCACATCAAAGTCCTGGTCCATGACTCCAGCTCCTAAATACCACCTCAATGTTATTAATAAAGCACTCCTTTGGATTTTTAACAGGGAGCAAACAGAAGCTTCTTTGCAGATTACTTCCTTGGAGCACACAGAAGCTGCTTCTTTGGCCATTGGGGCAAACAGAAGCTGCTAATGGGCCCAGACCTAGATTAATTCTATTAATTAAGAGCAAGTAAGATTTGGAAGCCCCCTTTTTATAGGGTGGTGATTGAGGTGGAGTCATGGATTTTGCTCCACCCACTCCAGCCTTGTTGCTGGGCTCTGGTATAAAAGACCTGCACCATGGACTTGTTTTACTTCTTTTTTTTTTTTTTTAGCAGAGAGCTAGGGCAGTGGAAGGAAGCCTGTCAGTAGGTGGTAGCTGTAATTTAAAAAAGGAATAAAGGGCTTGGCTGGGATTATAAATTCTTCTTTGTCTTGGGCCCCATGTGCAAGTGTTTATAGCTCTTGGCTGGTTTAGCAAGACCTTTAGCTCCAGCTCCTGGTCTGAGGCCCTGCCTACAGCATCTGGAGAAATCAGGAGCACACTTGTGCAGTGAGCTCCTTGTGGCCAGGCCCCTCTTGGAGTAGACGGGGATCCGTGCCAGCAAGGAGACATGTGGACTGAGGGTTGTATTAGCTGGCCAGTGTAGACAAGGCCCTGTGCAAAGGGCACTTAATCATCTGGGCACCACTCTGCCATGAAGTGCCAGCAGCAATCTCCAGAGCTAAGCAAGCTGTCCCCTCAGGGCACCTGTTCACAAGCCCCCCCCAGGTGGTCAAACCCTTAGGTCCTCATACAGCTGATTAACTGTGCTCCTGACCTAGTGGGCTGGCCTTGGCTGTTTCTTTCGTGCCCCCTGTACAGCAAGTTGAAGTGTCTAGGGATGGAGCAGGTACATAGCTGACTGGTAACCGGAGTACATTTTGGCTCCCACACAGGACCGTGGTCTGAGCCACGTGGAGAGGGGACGAACACTGGGACGTGCTCCCCTGCAAAGAGCTTTGCGGGTGGCTTAGCAGTGTTTCAGCATTGCCCCCTCATAGCAGATGGGGAAACCGAGGCAGAATGAGAGAGCACGATCCATCGGAGGAGCGAGCGCTGGAAGCTGGGACCAGAGCACCAGTGTTCCCAATTCAGAGGATGTCTCCATCCTTCTTTTGCCGCAGGCATGAGTTCTCCCCTTGTGCCACTGGGAGTTGCGTGCGGCGGTGCTAAAAACAGGATGGTTACGCTGCTTGAAGATTTTCCCAATGACATCTATTTATAAGCGGGTTGCGAGAGGTGCCTTGCAGGAGCCTCCATGTGCCGAGCAAACGCTGCAATGCAAGATGTTAAGCACTGAAAAACACAGGCTTGATGGGCTGCCCGGACCAAACCCAGCCCTGCTGGGCAGCCCCATTCCTGCCTGTGCTGGCAGACAGGGAGCAAGTCCTTACTTGGGGGGCTGAAAAGGGAGGAAGCAGAATCAGAAAGCTGTTCCAGGGGAGGAAGGGAAGAGCCCCAAACGGAGGAAACTAGCAGAGCCAAAGAGGCTGTGCAATGTGCCTGAATGGTGATGATGCAGTGATCTTCCCTGAGGTGTTGGCTCAAGGGCAGACGCCCCCCAGACAAGTGGTTTAGCAAGACCCACTGGTCCACACGCAAAGAGATCAGCTCGTGCAGACAGACCACAGCACCCCACCAAAGGCCTGGCTGCTACCTTGAAGGGCACCTTTCCAGACCACATCGTCTCCACCTTTTATCTCTTCGGAGGATGCTGATGCCCGCAGCAGACACTTACTGGGAGCTGAGCTAAGACCTGAACAGCGGCTCTCGTGACAGTCTAGCAAACAGCCAGAAAGCAGTTATAAAGTCCATTCACCGCAAACCAGGGCTGCAGCTGAACCAGCATCCCAGAGCTGAAGGCGGATGTGGCCAACCTGCCACGCTCCCCTTCGAAGGCTGACTTCCAAGATTCAAAGCAAAAAGCCAGATGGCTTTCAAAGTAGAAGAAGGAGCAGGGGCAGATAGCTGTGAAATACTGACTGATCTCTGAATATCGCATGCAGTTTCCTGGCTTGAGGGGGGGGGAAAAAAAGAAGGAAAAAAAAAAAAAACGCCTTCTCCTTTTTAAAAATAAAATAAGAAAGAAAACCTATGATATTACATTGGGCAATTCAGTTGCAAGGAATCCCAGGTTTTTCCCCTCTCCCTGCCTGTGAGGCAGGTTTCCTAGTTCCCTGGATGGATTAGTTTGATTCGAGAAGTCAATTCTTATATTTTCCTTCCTAAATTGTCTTCTGCCACCCTGGCTTGAGCCTAACCAGTTCTCCCAGGGTATTGGATATTCGAGCCTCTCATCTGGCCGGGGCTGGTTAGAGCAATTGCCTCGTGCGGCTCCAATTCTCCGACCGGGCACATGCCTAACGCAAATGTAACGTGCTATTTCTGCTCTGCCTCCCGCGTTTGACCTTCAGATCCACTTGCTGTAAATAATTCATGCCAGTAAAACTCCCGGCCGAGCGTTCTCGGGGAAGCAGGAGCAGAAGGGGACGTGAACCCCACCGGAGAGGGACGGTCTCGGCGCGGGGCACGTGGCCCTCGTGGCCCCAAGACAGGGTGGGAGCAGAGAGGTAAGCAGGAGCCCAAAAAGGAAGGGATGCTTCTAGGAGAATGGCAGCAACTCGAGTTTCCCTAGTAAGGACTGTTTGGGGTCCGGAGCTGGTCGGGTTTGGCGCGCAGGCTAGCGGCCAGCATGAAGACGACTGACCCATCGGCGTCCCCCGTGGGTTTCCTGCACTTTCCCCTGAAGTATGCAGCGCCAGCTGTTGCACGGGAGGCGATGAGATGGGCCGACCCAGCCCTAATACTTGCGGACCCCGTCCCCTACCCCCTGCATTCACCCGGCTCCAATATTTACCGCCGTCCGGTTTCTAATCAAGTGGAAAGCAAACATCTCTCGGATGTGAAGAGCACTTTCTTTTCCCGATTCTCTTCCGCGGCCCCCACCCGCCCCCAGCCTCTGCTCCCTTTCACCCGACCGGCGTGAGCAACGGCCGGGGTTTAAAAGAAAGAAATAAACAAAAAAAAAAGGAGAGAGCGCGCGAAAGCGTCGGAAAAAGTTTACTTGGCCGTGGGATGAATAGCCAGCAATAAAAAGGAAACCCCCCAGCTCTTGTGCGGGGCAACGTGGCTGCCTATTGTAACTCTATTGCCTAGGTCAGGCTGGGACCATATGTCACCATTCCTGAGCATAGTATGGCAGGGTCTCCATGGATGCTAAATCAGCTGTGCCCATTGTCCCTGCTCCCCTGGCTCTTCCCCCCCAACATATATTCATAGCCTGGCAATGGCATGCCTTGAGACAGAAACAAATTGATACATACAAGTGCCCACCCCGTTGGGCTCACATGACACATTTTAAGCAGACAATAAAAGGACATTTCAGACTGTTTAAAATCTTGAGAAAGGATTGGTTTCCATGGCGATCAGATGGTAGGCCTGTTGCGGCCCATTAAACTCCAATCACATGTAAATTTCTCCACAGGCCTTGCTCCTTATTCATTATTACTGCCTCTCCGGAGGAAGGGGTGGGAGGAAGAGGAGGAGGCGGGGGGATCTGGAGAAGGGCTCCCTACAATAACCAGTTTGTTTATCAATTCAGGTGCCATTTAATTGGCTCCATTCAGCATCCCCTTTGTTTAAAGTAATAACCTTTACAAAGCCCCACTGATTTATAATTTCCAGCACTCTATTAGATAGGCTTCTTTAAATCCTTAATGCCACTTCATAGCTGGGAAGGAATAAATCAAGCAGGAATTATTCGCGTTGGTACGCTCGCCGTTTGGGAAGTGCCGCCTGGCAGCAAGGCTCCTTTTCAGACACGGCAAGGCTGCGTTTGCCAAAAAAAAACCCCCAAAAGAGCTGGGAGTTGGGCTGGCCTGGGCTTCAACTTCCCTTGGGCGGGGCGGGGGGAGTTTGGGTTTCACACCTCTGGCCCTGCAGGCTTGGAAAGGGAGAAGAAGGGCTGGGCACCGAAAAGTTGCACCAAACTGATCTCAGCGGGGTGTTTTGTTGGCTTCAAGTTGGTTTTCAAAAGAAATTCGCACTGAACGGGGCTGGATCCAAAGATCAGAGGAGGGGGTCTTCTGTGGTCTGGCCCGGGGGGAGACCGGATGCAACGTGAGCAGTGGCACTCGCAGTGCCATTTTGGGGACCTCTGTATCTCAAAAGGAAGAGGCAAGAGAGCTGCAAAGTGCCAGGGTCAATGGGCTTCCCACCTGCTTCCCCATGAGCCCTTTCTCCTACGGGACGAGGAAGAGGTTTCATCACTTAATGCCATCCTGAGACTGGCAACAAGGCTGCCTTGTGCTGATGCGGGGGAGGCTTGTTTTGCAGATGCTTCTCCCGCTGGAAAAGGGACAGAGCCCCAAAGCCTAGCACATGGCCTGGTATTAAGGACAGGCTGCTGTCATGCCAGCAGGAGAGCTCAAATTTTGTTTCTTCATCTGTAAAGACCTCCACACTTTTGAAAGAAAAGTTACTGAAGATCTGTTTTGTTCTTTTCATTGGGAGCGAGCGGTCGATTGACTTCCCTGCAAAGATGGCTTGAGAAGATGGCAGATAGTTTTGGAAAAGCCGTAGCTTGATCCCGGAGGGGGAGGACCTGGGTGTTAGCTCTAGATCTGAGGGATCCTGATTTAAGATCCATAGCCCAGCAAGGTCCTCTGAAGAAAGCACAGGTTTTAAATTACAGAAGGAAATGTCCACAGGGTGAAACTAGAGTTGCAAGGCTCCCACACAGAGAAGTTTACCAGGACCTCAGCTTCACCTAATCTCATATACAGTGCCACCATAACCAGATAGCCAAGGTGAGCCTTTCAACTAAAAGTAACCAAGGTCTTTCCGCTACCCCTACCTACTCCAGCTAGTTAGAGATCTTTGCCTTGTCTTCATCCCGGCCGGCTGCAAGCCAGCTGCGCGATAAGGTGATGTGGTTTTGATGGCTAAAGTGCAAACCTATCAAGACAGTCCTGCAGAGTCTTAAATACCTTCTAACCAGTGTGTCAAAGCCCAAACGCCTTAACAGGAAAGGAACTTAGGGTACTATTGCATCGGTGGGGAAAGCCAACAGCATACTGGGTTGTATCAGCAGATGTGTCATGTGCAAAGCAAAAGAAGAGCTTCTTCCACCCTGTTCGGCACTGATGCGGCCTCACCTGGAGCACAGGGTCTAGTGCGGAGTGTTTCTCCCACTGAAATACACTCAGATCCCAAAAGTTTGCAAAGTTCAGCACTGCAGCATTGGCGAGAGGGTGCCATGTGTGAGCTGAAGGCTTACCCTTTCACTACTAAACTCCATCAAAAATCACAGGGGTTGCATTAAAAAAACCAAGCCCCAAAGCCCAGAGCAGATGCAGGAAATGTGCGCAGACAGAAAGTGCTTTGGCGTATTTGGGGGATTGCCATGAGATGAGACATCCCATCGAAAACAACAGAAGCATTTTTCTCCCTTCCCAAGTACTAGGAGGCAGCAGCAGAGACCACCTAGGACGAAGCTACCCTGCTGAGACAACCGTACAAATAGATTAATACTGGCTCCGTGGGCCACATATGCTGGCGCTAAATTAGAGTCCAGTTGATTTGCTGTCGGGTTTGGGAAGCTGGCTGTCGAACGGAAAGGAGCAGAAAGAAGAATCCCAGGGAAAAAAAATAAGGGGAAACATGGGAAAACTGAGGCAAGAGCGAAGAAAGTAATGTACTTGGTCAGACATGTCACCTGGCGGTGTTCTCCTTTTTGATGGGACACATGCAATGAAGATGGGTCACTCCATATCAGGGTGGGGGAACAGAGCGAAAGGAGAGAGAAACGCTAACGAAAAAATGAAGTTGATGGTCTATCTAACCCAGGAGCCCCTCCTCCTGACTGGCCTCACTTTGCAAGCTGCTGCTAGGCTCATCGGATGAGCTACTTGCTACAGTGAGTTGCAGCGATGCCTGAAAGGATCCCTCTCCAACGCAACCCCCAGCTCCAGGAGTCAAGGGATGATATGAGAATCTCGCCTTTCGAAGTTGGAAACCCTCCTGGTTGGAGATAAGAGCATGAAGGCATGACCTTCCCTTGCTCCTCCAAAGGCTCAAACCTAGGTAAATAAATAAGCACAAAAGGTATTGGTGAATTTTAAGCCATCTCCACATCGGCTCGGTGCCTGGCTCATGAGTTTTGACTATTTGGGCTGGCTGAGACTGTGGCAGCAAAATAAATGACCCATTTCTCCACTGACTCATACCACTGAGATCTAGAAAATGACTCCTGCTTTCCACTGGTGTGATGGAGAGAAAGCAAACCCATGTGCACACCTGCACAAAGATCTGCTTCACTGGGTGGAGAGGGAAATGACAGGGACAGGGCCAGATGTTTTGTGGGGGTTTTTTGCCAAAGCAACATTTTTTCCCTCAAACCAGAACGTGGTTCGAAAGGGTTGCACAGCCACGGGGCTGCCTCCCTAGCTAACAGAGAGCTGCTGGGGAAGAGGAAGCAAAGCCATGAATACATTATCATCCACACAATGTGCTCTGGGCCCAAGCTTTAGTTTTCCAGTGAGAATTAAAAAAAAGAAAAAGTGACAAACGTGAAAGCCCCTGGATTTGTGTCCCCCCCTTCCATTTTCCCCAGCTTCTGTCACGCAGAGAAGCGGCTGCAAATACCGGCCTCTGCACACCCAGCCCCTCCTGGATAGCGAGACGCGCTCTAATTAAGAAGAAATCTACACAAGCCCCTTTTACAAAGGCTGAGTGGCAGGTTATTATTGTAGCAAAGTGCAACCTCTGCCATTTTTGTCAAGAAAACCCATCAAATTAGAGAGAAATAAGATGTCCATCTGTTTCGTGAATGGCAGTGCCGCGAAAAAATCAGATTCCCACCAGTTCCTTAAATCCCAATTATTCCCAGATTATCTTTTGAGATCGGGAGATCTCAGTTGAATAAACCTATGGCCCTGTTACTGACAGCCCGATGCTTCTCTAAGGAGGGCAGGGCCCGTTCCAAGGCTTTGGGTTACGTTGTCAATCCCCCCGGTGACCCCGGGGGTGAGCGATGCTGCTTTATAGACTGACAGCAGATAAACATTCTTCCCCAGCCCTCTCCTTTGGCACTGCTGGCCCGGTAAACAGAGAGGGCAATTGCCTTAGAAAGTTAAAGAATAACTTGTGGGGAAGAGAGGGCGGAGGGGAAACCTAGGGCTCCATCCTCGCCTGGGGGACTTCAAGCTGAGTGCGAGGTAAATAATATCAGAAGGGAAGGAGACAAAAGTCATCTCTGGCTGGTGACAGGGGGAGCTTTTCAGCTGTGTCAGCAACCCGGGCTCGCTTTGGCGCAAGGAGGTAAGCCCCATAAATGGCTTTTACAGAGGCCATGTGGCTTGTATTTTTTGTATTTCTTTTTAAACAGATGCTCTGCAATATTTTTTTCCAGATGCTGCGGGTGCTGTTTCCTCCCTCCTGCCAGCCGGCTGGCCAGCCTGTCGGAAGGATTTTATTGGAACGCAGCATTATTGGCGGAAGCTAGGGACCCAAAAAGATCCTGTGTGGACGCTGCGGGGTTAATCTCTGTCCGTCCTGCACGTTCCCTTGCTTTGTTCAGGCAGGGCACAGTTAACAGGCTCTCTCCCCACCCCTTTCAACGCCTTCAAAAAGCAGTTTTCAACCATTCCCTAAGAACTATTTGCTTGGTTGCAAACTTCTGGTGTTGAACCCCACCTCCCACCCCCGAGACTCCCAGGCTGCCTTAATGTTACATGGAAACAGAAGCTGCACATAGCGGATAAATTCTTTGGAAGGGGCATTGGCACCTAAATCCTGCTGGCACCTAAATCCCACTGTGGGCGTCACTCAGGGCTAGATCTCCCAAGGGAATGATGCACATGAGGGCTGTTGCCCTGTGGGAGTTTTCAGGGGAGTTTAGGTGCCCAACTTTCACTGCTTGCAATGAAAATTGAAAACCCCGCAAGGCTTCTGTCTGCATCCCCGGGTATGTCTGCATCCCCGGCTTCTGTCTGCATCCCCTGGCATACCTGTGGAAATCTTACCCCTAGGGGCCTTTCATGTGCGCTAAGGCCTTTAACTATTAAAATGGGCCTAATGTGAGTTCCTGGTCTGAGTTCACATCTAAACTGTCACTGTGAAGCCAGCTGACAGGGATGGATTTTAAAAGACGATTGCAGGACCTGTGCAGCGATGTCTTTGCTAATGATTTTCCCGCCCTCCTCAGCCTACGGCTTGGGCTGCAGCCCCGGCCGCATTTAAACTGCCCGCTGGGTTTCTCCCCAGAGCTGGCTGGATAGTGAGTCCTGCCCCCCGTTTGGTTTTGCACAGCTCCAGGGGTGCATGCCTTCCAGCGGCAGGTGGGAAAAAGCACCTGAAAACTATGGGGAGCAGAAGGGGGGCTGTGTCCAAGTGTACGAAGGCCACTGCTTATTCTAGTCCTGCTTTCCTTTAAGCAAGGGGCGAGGAAGTCCATGGCGTTATCTCGGTACATGGAAGCAGAGAGTCAGGCCACAGCTAAGCCACCCTGGCTCCTTCCTCTCTCCCCTCAACCCTTGGGAGCACAGGGAGCCCTGAGTAGCTATAGCAGGGTGGAGAAAACCGGCTTACCATAGACAGCCAGGCATTTATAGTTTCATAGTTAGCAGGGTCGGAAGGGACCTGAGCAGATCATCAAGTCCGACCCCCCGTCATGGCAGAAAAGAGTACTGGGGTCAAACGACCCCAGCAAGGTGATTGTCAAGCCTTGTCTTAAAGACCCCCAGGGTAGGAGCCAGAAAACAGCTGCATGGATTTAAAACAGCGAGCATGGATTCTCCTGTGTTCATTGTTTTCCCTCTTCCCCCACAAAGCCCAACCACCTAACCTACATGAGGAATTTCTTTTTAATCCCCCCTCTCTCTGCCTCTTTTTCTTAAGCAAGGCTTTGATTGCAAACTCTTTTGTGCCTCGACCCCAGGGAACTCCCCATCTTGATGGTGCTGGGCCATCAGGAGGGAAAGTTACAGGAAGGATGCCAGGCTAAAGCCCCGGAGATCAAGCTGGGAAGGGGAGTAATGATTTTCTTTTCTCTTTATTAAATTGTTGCAATGTTAAAGGCTTTCCCGAACGTTGCTGGGAGCGTCCGCTCTCCAAATCTGCATGAATTTCCACTTCAAAAGCTGCGCTGAATCCTCCTCATTATTAAAACTCGTGTCCCAGCTCCCCAAAACAAAAGCTTCAGGAATCGCTCTCCAAAAGCTCTGCTGAAATAAAAAAAAAAGGCACCAGGGCTTAGTCACGCTGTTCCCGGGGTGGAAACGTGCCATTCCGGGTTACTGGGGACTCCACAGCAAAGCACTGAGGCTTGAGACCAAGGGGCGGAAACGCTCGGCTCTGCGAATCACTTCTGGATGGGATGGGTCTCCCCACAGCACCAAGCAAATTCCCCAAGTCCTGGACTCCTCCAGAAGCAGCTTTCGGTTGTTAACGTCTCCTGCTTTGGGGTCAGGAGAAAACAGGGAAAAGTCTCCTGAAAAATGTATCTTAAAAAAAAAAAGTTCTTGGTTTTAGGGTGTGGGTTTTTTTGGTCATTTCCAATTTATTTTCAAGGACGATGGAATCCTTCCCCGGGAAAGTCGGCCATTTCGATAACCCCCGCTGCTGTCGAAACCACAGTTTTATGTGGTAGAAAATAGCATGGATAGAAAATGTCAAGGAATGTGAAGAGATGATCTCTGGGGTGTGGCAGGCAGCCACCTCCACCCTCCCTGCCAGGCTGCGGCAAGCAAAGCCTCACGTGTGCCGCATTCGTCTCTTCGCTCTCGACTAGTTTGCATGTCTGAGCCTGGCGCCAGGATCTGGGTTCATACGGACATGAAGCCTAACGCAGTGAGCAACATGCACCCAAAAGATTCCCAGCCCAGCTGTGAGGTGGCCTTGTGTTGTTGGAAACCTTGTGCTCGAATACCTGGAAGAGACACACACGTGCTCCTTAACCCGGCTGGTTTCCGTATCAAGTTTGCAGTATCGCCGACCCCGCCGTGCCAAAAATCATGAGACGAACTCTATATGAATGCAAGAGATTGGCACATAAATCATGAGATGCAATTTTTGAAATGTGTGTGTGGGGGGTATTTGTGAAGGTGTGTGGGGGGGGGTCCCTGCACACCCTGGCAGGATGCGGGGTACTGTGGGTCAGGAGTGAGGGGCAGCAGCAGGACTGGGGGGTTGTGGCTTGGGAGTGAGGAGCAGACACACACACACAGCACCCAGCTGGTAAGTGCTGGGGAAAGGGCAGGGTGTGGAAAACCTCTCCAGGGACCAGGGGGCAATGGTAAGCACTGTCCCCAGCTACAGAATGGCCCTATTTGGGACAGCTGCCATTCATATAGGTAACTGAGAGAACCAAAAATATCACAAAGACAGGCCACATGCTCCATTTCTATCTCTGCAGCTGCCCCCCCTCCAGCTTCCCACGGGAGACACAGCATAGCGTATTTAAATAGCATAGCATATTTAACCTGCCTGTCCCAGGTGCTCATAAGGCTCCTCTCACAGACTCTGTGCCTTGCTCAGCAGCTGGGTTTTCCAGATGTCAGCATGCAGCAGTTTGCCTCCTGCTTATACCTGTTTTCTTGCAAACCTATGACTGGACTTGAATCAGGCCGGAGGTACTATCCCACATGCTCCCAAAGGAGCCCATGAGAATGAAAGGCCTGATCTGGGACTTTTTGCAAGTCGATGGGAAGTCTCCCATTGGTTTCAGTGGGCTTTGGATCAGGTCCATGCACCGCTGCAACTCGCTGACAGGCGACAGCATGGGGCAGTAAAGGAGCGAGCGGGTGGATGGCAAGGAAGGTGAATAAAAACATGTGTGTTTCTTAACTGGAGAGAGCATTTCAAGACAACCAGATATCAGCATTGCATTCATCAGCTGTTCATCAGGACCACGTGCTGTCTCCGGCTGCTGAGCTCTGCACCTTCATCGAGCCCTGGGGCTGTGGCACTGAGTTCCCCCTGTTCCCACTCCCAAAATTTAGGATGGAAAAAAATTGCAAAGTCACTTTGCTCTAACCATATTCCTCTCCCCTGAGTCCACAGAGGTGCATGGAAGGGAAAATGAAAAAGGAAACCAACTTTAGTGATGATTTAATGACTTCTTTAAAAAGCCTGTCTGCGGGTGGAAGAGAAAGAAACAGCTGGACAGAAGCCTGGATATACCTCCTAGGTCAGGCCATGCTTGCATCCAGTTGTGCCATGGGACAATTTCTATATGAATGCTAAAAACAGAGGGTTTGGGGAAGGAGTTAAAAAAAAACCCAACAAAACTCTACAAACCACACATGGAAAAATGAAGTGATGGATTTCATTGTGGGCCAGTGACAAGAGCAAGCCTGAAATCAAAGACTTTCGTGGTCATTTTTCTATCAGAAAGTGATGCCGGGTGAATAACTTATTTACATGCCAATGTGCTGCACTGAAATGGCCCAGGATGGGAAAAAAGCAGGCCCTCTGTTATCCACAATGATAGCAGCTGATCCTGGGAGCTACCCCACGAGGAGGACGTTAACGAGGCCCTGGCTGCAGCGGGGAATGGCAATGAGTTTTTAATTGGTGACACATTATATTTATCAAACTGACAGCAGAGGGGGTGAGCAGGAACCTCCCGGTTGTGTGTTTTCCTGACACGACTTCCTTTGAGCTCATTCACGGGTGAAAAGAATTTAAAGGTTGAGTGGGGGGGGAAGGGGATGGCGATAGAAACCATCCTAATAATCCCACGACGTCATCCTGAATGATAACACTGAATTATTCATTAGGGTCCTTAAAAGCGGGGCTAAATCATGGCTGAAACAAAGCCAAAGTGATGCCATTGTGCTGGCTCCTACCACTCGGGGCTTTAAAACCAGGCGAGAGGAGGAGGAAGGCGGGGGGAACCTTTTCAGAGTCATTTAACGACCCGGAATGGACTCTGTTTCATGGTATGGCGGAGTTATTAAGAAGTGTTTAATATTTGTAACCAGGTCCTTTTGTTGAGGCAGAGGAGGCTGAGGAGGCCTGTGGAGCACTCCTTGGCCTCCAGAACCTGGGAGAATGGGAAGATTTCTTCGGGGCCAGGGTCTGGGCTGCTTTTCCCCCTGCCTTGCTCTTGCCTCCCTCTCTCTTTTGGACAGGAGACATTCCTTTGTTGCTTTTTTTTCTTTTCTTTCTTTCTTTAAATTTCAAGTTTTGGGCCAAATCCGTTCCAAAGTCTACCAAGAGAGCAGAGCTCGATCACTCGAATCTATGTGGTGCTACCACCGGGAAGTAGCGTCCTTCCTGGGCTCTTCAGCCTGGGGCTTCAGATGCTCCCAAATCCATGGCAGGCACCCAACGAGCAAGCCCCAAGCCTGAGGGCCTTGGAGTTCAGTTGCCCCTGGTCTCACTTGCCCCTAGCCAAGGAGCAAGCTAGAGGGAAAGCCCGAGAGCGTCCTGTGCCAAACAGATCCAGACCCTCAGCTGGGATCACTCAACAATCACAACCCACCGTGTGCAGCTCAGGGCACAGGAAGGGCTCTCTGATAACAAAAAAGGGGTCGGGGGCACACAGCGGTCACCTTGCAACAGCCAGCAAGGGTATGCGTTTCAGCACTCGCCCTCCACCCTCGGATGTAAGGAGCCATGACTGCCACCTTCATGAGCCCTGCCCAGCGTACTTGCTAGCAATCACTACAGGGAAGGGAAGAGCTGTGGCAGAAGCCAGGCCATCCTTTTACTCCATCTGCACTGGGCAGTGGGTGGGCAGCTCCACCCTGCAGCTAGCTGCGCTGTATATTTGATGACAGCATTCACTGTTGCCATTCCAGCCCCTGGACTACCAAATCCCCACCAGAAACCATAACCCAGAAACTTTCCCATTCATGGCTTCTTGTCTGGGAGCTGCCTGACTGCCTCTTATGGTATAGACACAGGGCATCCAAGCAGGTTGGTCTGGTTGCTAGACGTTACTCTTGTAAAACAGCCGTGTCACAGCGATCTGATCGCTGGAAGAAAGCACCTCAGGAGGTGGTAGCGTCTTTCTCATGCATAAAAGGGCTCAGGGCATCTTAGATGCATGCCTGGCACAGCGGGCACAGAGCCGACCAGACAAGCTCTGGAGGTCCTCGTGGGCTGCCGCAGTCCAGCACGTCCCTTCGGTTTGCCTCCCAGAGCCACGATGCTTGAAGGGCACGAACTCCTCCCACACCGAGCAATTGTCATTGCTCAGGGCCTGAGAGAGCAGCTCGCTTGCCTGCCCTGCCCATGTGGCTACCATGTATAAATCAAGGCCTGCTTAACTCGACCGGTTGAAAGAACAGCCTGTACCTGCCCTGTATGTTAAAAAAGCAGGGAGAGTCTCTCTCTCTCTCCCTCCCTGAGGTACTGTTGCACATTGGACATCAGCAACCTCATTCTCTTCTGAGCCTTCCTTTTAGTCATTTGTTGACCCAGAGTTTTAGCCTCCACTTTTGCTTCCTAAGCCCAGATCTGATGGAGGAGAAGAGAAAGTAGAAGAAGAAGGGAGTGGGGGGGGAAAAAAAAGGGAAGGAGAAGAGTCTACTGAAATATCAAATATTTCAGGGGGAGGCTTGGAAGTGCTGACAAAGGTTTTGTTTGTTCCCCTCTTTTGTGAGGATGATGGGAGATGAGCCTCGAAGCAGGTTGCAAAAGAGCCAGGGTCACTCCATATTGACGGGAACTGTGTTGGCATTGGTCACAGCTGTGCTGCCTTGACTCCCAGCTGAGCCACCAGCCCCCCAGCCTTTGTCCTGCATTGTGAGTGGGACACAGTGCCAATTTTACACAAAGTTGATTGCACGGCCCTGGCTTTGTTACCCCCACCCCCACCCCACCCCCTACACACACTCCCCTCCTGGATGGAAAAAAAAGAGAAGAGGGGGGTGACAATGTGATGAATTCCTTCGCTGCTGGGCCGCATAATAAACCCAAACACTGCAGCCCCAGCTTGCAGGGGGGGGGGAAAGAGAGCCCGTATCCTACTGTTTTCCTCCTTGGAACCTGATTTTTTCCCACTAACTGCTCCCTGATTTATGGAGCCTCTCTCTTGCACAGAACATATGTGGCTGTGAGCATTTAGCATTCGCTGACATTTTGCTTAAACAACTGTGAAAGGGCAAGTTTTCCTCAAAACTGAGCTGCAGAAGGGAAAGTGTTCTGGCATTCTCTCCTCTCTCCCATCCAATGCTCCTGGATGGAGTAATTGTTCGGGCTTCATCCAGCATTTCTCACACCAGCAGGCATGGGCAGGATCTGGATCTATGTAGCCCCCACAAGGTGAGCTGCAAACAGTAATTAATTCAGCCTTGCAACTACCCTTTGCTCAGAGTCAGGAAAAGTTGAGGATCAGCGAGGTCAGGGCCCTTGCCAAAGGGCATTTAGTGCATCAGTGGCAGAGCTGGGAATGGGATGATGACTCTCACGATGCCGTTACTTAGGCTCAATGGGTAGCAATCAATAGCTCAATATCTAGCTGGCAGCTGGAATTGAGTGTAGTGCTCCAGGGGTTGGTCCTTGGGTCTGTTTTTTTTCAATATCTTCATTAACGATCTGGAAGGTGGGATGGAGTGCACCTTGGCAAGTGCGCAGATGACACCAAGCTGGGGGCTGCAGTAGGTACACTGGTGAGTAGAGCTAGGATTCAGTGACCTAGACAAATTTGGGCCAAAAGAAATCTCATGAGATTCAACAAGGGCAAGTTCAAAGTCTTGCACTTAGCAGAGAAGAAACCCATGCACCGCTTCAGCCTGGGGGCTGACTGGCTAAGCAGCAGCTCTGCAGAAAAGGACCTGGGGGTTACAGTGGACAATAAGCTGAATATGAGCCAGCAGTGTGCCCTTGTTGCCAAGAAAGCTAATGGTGTCCTGGGCTGCATTAATAGGAGTGTTGCCAGCAGATTAAGGAAAGTAATTATTCCCCTCTATTCAGCACGGGTGAGGCCACATCTGGAGTACCTTGTCCACTTTTGGGGCCCCCCACTATAGAAAGGATGTGGACAAATTGGAGCAAGCCCAGTGGAGGGCAACACAAATAGCTTGGGGGTTGGGGCACATGACTGACGAGGAGAGACTGAGGGAACTGGGCTGATTTAGTCTGGAGGAGAGAAGACTGAGAGGGCACTTAATAGCAGCCTTTAACTCCCTGAACAGGGGTTGCAAAGGGGGTGGAGCTGGGCTGTTCTCAGTGGTGACAGATGACAGAACAAGGAGCAACGGGCTCAAGTTAAAGCAAGGGCGGTTTAAATTTGATATTAGGAAAAACTTTCTGACTGCGAGGGTGGTGACTGCGAGGGTGGTGAAGCACTGGAGCAGGTTACCCAGAGAGGTGGTGGACTCTCCACCTTAGAGGATTTTAACACCTGGCTAGACAAAGCCCTGGCTGGGATGATCTAGTTGGGTGGGGCTGGTCCTGCTTTGAGCAGGGGGCTGGACTAGATGTGACCTCCTGAGGTCCCTTCCCACCCTCATTTTCTATGATTTGATGGTAACTCTCTCCGAAGTCTGGCTGGTGTGAAACCCAACAGCAGAGGCTGAATGGCTGGTCACCAAAACCCAGGGATAAGCAAAAGGCTTTTCTTCTTATATTATATGGATAGCCATGGCCTCTGCCCTGAATCCTCAGACCCCTTCTCTGGCTGAGTTCCCTGCTGTTCTGACCCCTTGAGACCTTGTCTCACTTCACCTTCTTAAAAACTAAACAGAAGGGCATTATCAAGCAGGTCAGCGCGACAGCTATAAATCTTCATGTGCGATGCTTTCAGGGCATATTTTTAAACAAGTCCAGTGGACGCTTCCAAACATGAGACAGTCAAGAGTTTACAACAAATTGGTAGCAAATCTGGCCTTTCTAACAACACATAGCATTCATCCGGCATTTAACATTCCCAGTGGGTTGTGAGCCAGTCAGTCCTCTTGATACCCTGTGAAGCAGGTTGGCAAGGTTGGCATAGATCGAGATGTCTAGGCACAGAGAAGGCATGCTCCCAAGGTTATGGTATATGTAGTTGGTGGAAGAAATAAAATTAAAACACAGGAGGTCCTAGCAATGATTGTGTCTGTCTCTCCTAGGCCACCCGTCTGTCCAAGCAAAGCACCTGACTTCACTGTTCCTGGCTGCAGTGTGCAGAGAAAATGCCCCACACCTGGCATAATATTAGCTTCTGTGGCCCTTCCAGATCACCGTAGGATCAGCCACTTCCTGCATCCCATTCACTACTCAAACTACACTTGTTGAAGTCAATGGGGAGCCTGTTTCTTGACGTCAGTGGTTCTGGATGAGGCTTCTTAGAGCGAGGATTGTCCTGATTTTGTAGCATGCTTCACTCTAAGCCCCTTGTTGGTACTTAATGAATGAGGAGAATAATCTGCAGAAGTCTAATGACGGCATTCACATTTAGGCATTTCCTAGGATTTATGAGGCTCTGATTGCTATCCCCGCAACATTTTCTAAAGAGTAATTGCTATTCACTAATTGCATCTATAAAGCTCTTGTGGTGTCTCCAGCTTGCGCAGTTTCATCTCTGGCTGCATGATATTTGGTGTCTTTCCCAATGGCCCAGCTCCTGGAATCGCGGGATTGTGCAAGAATCTCAACTTCCATTGACAAAGAGGCTGGGCCCTGGGGTTGTAGAGGAAAAGCATAAAAGCCTGACCCACACAAACCCAAATGACTGAAAGATGCTGGTGCCACGAAAGCCCCCAAATTTACTATTTTTAAAAAATCGCACGAGCATTTCCCAGATTTGGGTGGAGCTGAGTCATGGGTTTTGAATGCCCGGGGTTGGTGCTCTTCTTAACATGCCCTGTGGACAGATGCACAAAACCACAAAAGGTAGGGATGGAAAAGCCCAATGAAATCATCTTTTCTGTCACTCCCAAGTAATGCAGCTCTGGTCTCTACAGCCTGTGCTCTGGTGCTGGGCCCTGACTAGTCCTAAATGACTCAAGCAGGGGTTTTCCATGACTGCCTCTGGGATAAATGCTTTCCAACACTCTGTGACCTGTTTTATGTGCCGCTACTGCTTATGCTGTTCACAGCTTGAGGCAGCAGGTAGCCGATTTAATCCTAAATCCTAAAAAAAAAAGTAATAGTTGTCCAAGGGAAAAAGTACAGAGAGAAAAGGGAACATCGAGCAAAGAGGTGCCCAACAAAGTGCCAAATAACTTCAACATTTCCATGCTCTACCATGTTCCCCCATACTGAAAGGCAGCACTAGAGAGGGTCAGTGAATCCTGCCCCCTCTCCTCTAATTATCTACCATCAGGAGATCCCCCAAGACCTGGGTGAGTGTGGGCACTGAGACGAAACTTGAATAATCACAGCTGGCACGGTGATCAGGAATCTAGACGAATGCCCTGGGCTGGGGGGTTGCCTTAGGAAAGTAAGCACTGCAAGGAGTGAAATGCATGAAAGGGTCAGTTTAAAAATGGACCTTAAATATCTGCCAAAGTTGGTGGGGGGGCTCGTTTAGCAGCCATATCCCAGCGGGGAAGGAGTCTGCTGTGAGCTCGGTAGGAAACCTGTGCTCCTGAGCATCCTCGCCTGTGCCAGTCATGTCCACCCTCTCTCCCTGGACCCACCAAAACAGCCAGTTGGGAAGGAGCTCCCTAATCTACCCCTGGGGCCTTGGGAGTGAGGAGCTTGCCTGGGAAGCAGCCTGCACCTTGGGCCTTTTCCTGCTGTAGATGTTGTCTTGCTAGAGACCCCTTCTGTCAAAGCAGGCAGCTACAGCTTCGGAAACTACCTCGCAGGGCCCAATGGGGTCTCCCAGGGGACCCGACAGCCCTGTTTCCCCCAACCCAGCGTGGTCTGCAGGTCTCGGGCTATGGTGAAACTGCCGTCTTGCAAGCTGAATGGACTGGGACAAGGGCTGGGGATGCCAGCCGAGCATGAGCTCCCTTTTGTCTTAGGTGCCAGCACTGGGGAGAGAGGCTAGAAAGGGATTTGCTCTGCTTCCAGGGCTCAGGCTGTTTCCCTCCCAATCCCCCCCTTAAAGGCAGCAGCCCTCTCATGGTGATTGCCTCCTGGGGAGGTGCATCGTCTTCTGCTAGGTCCTTACCCCAGTCCTCCCTCGTCCCCTCCCAGCGCCTCCCCTGCAGCCCTCCTCAGGATGCGCAGCTGCCGCAGCCCTAAAACATAAACCATGCGGAGGGGCTGCTTTTGACACATAACAGCGTTAACCCAACTTAACAAGGAAGTCACCCCAACCCAGGGCTTTATAGGCACGGGCTGTATGAAAGCCTCTGTGGCCTTTCGTCTGTTTTACCCTCCCCCAAGGGGCTGCACCCGGACAAATAAACTGGAGACAAAGGAGTTTCATAGAAACCACGGCAGCTATATATTCCTTTTATAAAAGGGACCATTCACCAAGTGTCCTCCAGAGCTGGCTCCCCTCACCCCGCCCCTGCCACAGCACCAAGCAGGCGGTGCGATTTCTTTAGCCTCCAGTGAACTCTGACTTAGCCTTGGAGCAGGGTCAGGGGCTGGTGGCAGTTCTGCCGTGGAGTGAAAAGGCCAAACACAAGGCCTCTGAGGAGCCCGAGGGCCCGCATCCTCCAGGGTTTTGTTCAGGGGAGCCCACAGAGTCTCTACACCTGACCTGAGTCTAAATGCCTCCAAACTTTTGCTCGTGGAGAGACCCGACACTTGCAAGGCACAAGGAGTCAAGTGATGATGGAGTCCTAAAATGTCGATAAGAAGCAGGGTCGAAAGTCCCGGGCTAGCTATATGAGTTTCTCCAAACCTCTTCTCTCTTTCTCTCTTTTTTTTGTGGGGGGGGGGAGGTTTCCCTCTTTCTGCCTAATTTATTGCCAGCTTTGTTTGATGCAATCACTCTGGGAATGCTGGTCTTCAGCCATGGATTGATTTTTAGTTATTTGTCTTGTCCAGCTTTAAAAACAGCCAAGATGCTAATGATGAACTTACAACGAGGAACAGCAAGGCATCATCCCTCTTCCACCCCCGATACAGCAGTGTCTCCTGCCTGCCAAAGACTGATGGAGCTGTTTGGGGGAATCATTATTTTTTATATAAATCTCTGGGGAAGATGATGGTGAGCAGAACGCTGCTGAGATGATGTAAGGTACCATCATGGCCAAGATCTGTGAAAGCCACTAGTGATTTAGGGCTTGAGGCACTATAAAGTGGTTTGCTGAGCACCCAGCCACTAAACCAGGTCCCTGTAAGGAATTTCAGGTCAGGTATTCAAACATTGCTAATCCCTTTTGCAGAGTCCCGGGACCTCCGGGTTTGCAGGGGGGGTGGTCAGGAAGGCCGAGGCAGAGATGGAGCTGGGACTAGCTACCCGGATCAAGGACGACGAGAAGTCCTTTTTTAAATACATAGGGGATAAAAAGAAGGTCCTGGGTAACGTGGAGCCCTTGCAGGACACTCTAGGAAATCTGGTCATCGCACCAGACAGCAAAGATAACCTATTTAACGACTTCATTGCCTCCATTTTTCTGAGCAGGGACTGGGTCACCCCCGACACCAGGACCCCCGTAGGTCCCAGGGGAGGTCACCCAGGCCAAGGGTCAGGGAAGATCTAGTCGGGGAACTTCTGGAGGGACGGGATGTATTTAAATCAGCTGGTCTGGACGATCTCCACCCCCGAGTGCTGAGGGGATTAGCTGAGGTTGCTGCGGGACCCCTGGCACGGCTGTACGAGCACTCGTGGTGCCCTGGTGTGGTGCCAGGGGGCTGGAAGAGGGCCAATGTGGTTCCCATCTTCAAAAAAGGGAGGAAGGAGGTCCCAGGAAACTACAGGCCTGTTAGTCTTACCTCGATCCTGGGGAAGCTTTTTGAGAGAGTTATCCTGGCACATGTCCATGAGGGGCCAGTGAGGGAAATTATGCTTAGGGGCAACCAACATGGGTTCATTAGAGGCAGGTCCTGTCAGACCAACCTGGCGGCCTTCTACGACCAGGTCACCAAATCCTTAGACGCAGGGGTAGCAGTGGACATCGTCTTTCTGGACTTTCGGAAGGCCTTCGACGCTGTCTCTCACCCCGTTCTCATTAAAAAACTAGGAGACTGCGGTGTCGACACCCACACAGTCAGACGTGTCCCAACTGGCTGGAGGGCCGCACCCAGAGAGCGGCGGTGGACGGGTCATTTTCGACCTGGAGGGACGTGGGCAGTGGGGTCCCCCAGGGCTCAGTCCTCGGGCCTGCACTGTTCAACATCTTCATCAGCGACTTGGACAGGGGCGTAAATAGCACCCTGTTCAAATTTGCTGATGACACTAAGATGTGGGGGGATGTGGGTGCACTAGAAGGGAGGAATAAGCTGCAATCAGACCTAGACAGGTTACAACGGTGGGCAGATGAGAACAGGATGGGATTCAACACTGACAAGTGCAAGGTGCTGCACCCGGGGGGGGAACAACCGGCTCCATACCTACAGGTTAGGGAACTCCCTTCTCGTCAGTGCAGAGGCGGTAAAGGATCTTGGGGTCATCACTGACTCCAAGATGAACATGGGCCGGCAGTGTGGGGACGCGGTCAGGAAGGCCAACCGCACCTTGTCCTGCATCCACAGATGCATCTCGAGCGGGTCCAGGGAGGTGATCCTCCCCCTCTATGCAGCACTGGTCAGGCCGCAGCGGGAGGACTGCGTCCAGTTCTGGCACCGCACTTCAGGAGGGATGTGGACAGCATGGAGAGGGTCCAGAGGAGGCCACTCGCATGATATGGGGGCAGCAGGGCAGGCCCTACGAGGAGAGGCAACGGGACCTGAACCTGTTCAGCCTCCACACGAGAAGGCTGAGGGCGGTCTGGAGGCCTGTTACAAACTAGTCAGGGGGGACCAGCAGGCACTGGGGGAGTCCCTGTTCCCCCAAGCACCGCCAGGAGTGACTAAAAACAACGGGCACAAGCTGGCAGAGGGTAGGTTTAGGTTAGATATCAGGAGGCGCGACTTCACAGTCAGGGCGGCTAGGGTCTGGAACCAACTTCCAAGAGCAGTGGTGCTGGCTCCTACCCTGGGGGGCTTTAAGAGGAGGCTGGATGTACACCTTGCCGGGGTCGTTTGACCCCAGGACTCTTTCCTGCCATGGCAGGGGGTCGGACTAGATGATCTGCTCAGGTCCCTTCAGGGGGTGAAACTATGAAACATTGTTAGCAGCCAAGTGGTGCCCCTTTTTGTCTGGTCCTCTGTCTAGCTCTGCTTCTCTGGTCCTAATGACTGCAGTGTCCAAGCAGTTAACAATGTGAGTTTGTCTTCACAACTCCCCCATGCAGATGTGGCATGGAGGCACTCGGAGATGAAGCAACTTGCCCGAGATCCCATCAGAAGTCTGTGACAAAGCAAGGGATTGAGTCCCTGTGTCTCTCTGGGGCCCCATGTCAGCACCCGTGAGACCCTCCTTCCTCTCCATCTCTGGTCCGTCCTCTTGCTCAGCACAGGCCTCTGTTCTGTCCCTTCGTATAATGTGTCCATTGTTCAAGACAAGAGCCTTTTCCTTTGCCACTCATTCTGTTTGGGACAGTTATTCCTGTGTCCCTTCATCCTATTACTCCTTCTGATCAGATATGAAACTCATCCTTCCCTCCCTTTCTCTTCTCCTGGTACTCTCTCTCTCTCTTTGGTTGTGCTGTTTTCTAAAACACTCTGGATAACATTTGTTTGAGCAGCTAGAAAATCCTGCAGCGGGCACGTGTGTCTTGAACAGCCTGATGACACCCTCCGTAATGGGCATGGGCTGTTCTGTGTTTACTAGGATACGGGACGTAGCGTTTGAAGTCAGGCTGCATTCCCAGCTCTGACCTCCTGCCTGTGAAAGGGGTCCCCTATCTCCTGCCCCCCTTGTGGGCACAGTACGAGCGTTACTCAATAGGGTTCACGTTAGGGCTGCATTAACCATGGCCCTCAAAAGCCACTGCATGACGAATGGCAATTGCATTTTGTTGTTCCCACTATGAGCTCGCAGCCTACAGCCCAGGTGTTAGCACTGGGCCTGTCTCCACAGAGGCAGGCAGGAGGATCTCAGGGTGCCATTGCTTATCTTGCAGCACCAGGGAAGAAGGGGTGGCAACTCAGGCTTTTGCCACGCTACATCCCCTCACTAGGACTCTCACAGCACCAGGCAGACAACTGGACAAGATGCTGCTGGGCTCTGCCCAAGCCTAGGGGCTCGTTTAGGGAGGGATTGTGGCCCATGGAGTTTCCTGAAATGAAGCCCCTTGCTCCATGGCTGGAAAGGGTGGCTAGTGTTGGCATACATAGTGCTGAGAGCCTTGAACAGAAAAGATGACAGACGTAGCAGTGTGGTCTAGTGCGTGCAGACTCGGGAACCCTGTGTTCCCTCCCTGGCTCTGCCACAGCCTGCTGGGTGGCCTTGTCCAAGTCATTTCACTTCTTTGTGCCTCAGTTTCCCCCTTTGTAAAATGGTGCCACTCTCCTTTCAACTGCCCCTTGGGATCTACTGAGGACAGTGATTGCCCTTATTACAATTAGCATACATCGTGCTGTCGTTCTGACTCCCGAGTCCAAGTGCCTCTACTTCTTCCGTACCTCACAGCAAAGAAACGCCCTGGCAGAGCAAAGCAACCTCATGAGAGCTGAGAACAGAGAAGCCTCCTCCGTTTGCAAGAGCAGAGAGCCCAGGACCAGTTTATCAGTGCTCAGGGGAAAGGAAGGAAGCAATTAAGGCAGCAGGGAAGAAGGCCACTAAAAATAACCTAAAGAGACTGAATTCACTTCTGCCACAACTTGCGCGAAGCTAACAGAGTTATCCCAGAGACATAGCAGCCTGCAGGCTTAGCTGTTGCAGAAAAAGGAGATGGAGAAGAAAACACAATTGAGCCACATAGTGGAGAAGCTGAATTAGCTCATAAGGCAAAATGCCACCTCTTGGCAAAGGGATAAGAAAGTCCGCACCAGCTAAACCCCCTAGTCCGTTCTCCCCAGGGGCAGGCTGCCCGCGAACAGAAGCTGCTGTGTTGTACTCTTCAGGGTAAGGCCAAACTCCAGGCCGTGACTTTAAGAAATCAGCGTTGTTCGGTTCCGAACTAGCTCAGGGTTGAACTTTTCATCTCATTTCCTTTTGAAACAACATGCCTTTGGAAGATGCTGGCGTGAAAAAAACCCCATAGAAAGAACAGGTGGGTGCATTTCAGCAGGCCCTCTCAAAGTGGGAGATGTCTTTTCCCATTTTTATCTTTCACGCAGAGAGCTTTCAGGACAGTTGCCGGCTCTGGAGACTTTGTCTTCGCAAGGCAGTTCGAGTTTTGCTTCAAACTACAGCTCCCAGAGTCAGGTGATCTTTTTTCGGTGAGAATCTCAGGTTTCATTTGAAAGGGGAAAAAATGTGTTTCTAGGCTTTGTGGCTATAAAGAAAAGCCCGAGAGCATGACCTGATCAGAAGACAAAGAATCCCAAAATAACAACTCGCCTTTTTTTTTTTTATCTTGTGATTTTTGAGTGAATCTCCAGGTTTTCTCTGGGAGACTTAACTCCTTGTTTTAATGCTTGTGGTCAACCTCTGGAGACAGGTACCAATAAAAATATCTAACAGAAACCCACACTGTCTATCCACTGAACAGCTACATGAGAGAAACAGTGGTTCAATCTCTTGAACCAAACCATGGCTAGGGGAAAAGTTAGTTCAGTTCACAAGGCCTATTCCCACTTTCCTTTATTGCCTCTGTTGGTAAGTGGCTTTCTTCACGGCAATTGCAGCTCAGGTAATATGCAGCCGTCTCTCAGCGTGTGGGCAGAGAACCCTAATCGCAGCTCACGGACGATAGGAAACCCCTGGCAAAATGGAGTCAGTTAAATGAACTGTAGCAAGGGTGGCCACAATGCAGCCCACGGGCCGGATGTGGCCTGCCAGGCCATTCTATCCAGCCCGCGGGGCCCCTAAAAAATTTAGAAAATTAATATTTATCTGCCCCGGGTTGCCTGTCATGCGGCCCTCGATGGCTTGCCAAAACTCAGTAAGCGGCCCTCTGCCCAAAATAATTGCCCACCCCAATCTGTAGTCATCCCCTTCATAGTTTCCCAGAGAAGCAGGTTGAGCTCCTGCAGCTTCTTTTCACACAGCCCCTGTATTAGTTGTTCATGAGTATTTGGTCAACCCACAGTTTACTTGTGAAAATGTTTGTGAAAGATAAAAGTCTCGCTGATGCTTTGTCCAAAACCTTGTCTCTTGGGTGCACGTTGTCCACTCTTGGTTACCTTCCCACTTGGGAAGTGTCAGCTGTCCAGGCAGGAAGCGGAAACAGTAATTTAGAGAGATGCCAGTAGCCCCCTCCCCACCATGCCTGATAAATAGGAAATAGAGGAAATGGAGCATTCACCAGCAGTCAGCTGAAAAACACTGCAGCTACTGGATGGATGCTTTCTGAATAATGAGACCCATCAAAGCCTGTGCACGTGGCTTCAGTACAGCTGCATTGGTTTACGCCAGGCCTGCCCATGGTCCAATGTATACATTCACGGAAACCAGGTCCTGATTCAAAGTGATGCACAGAGAGAGAAAAGAGCTGAATTCACTGGAAATATTAGGCCACGCAGCCATGATTATAGTGGTGCCTGGATGACCTGAGATCAGGACTCTGTTGTGAGTGCCGTAGAAACACATAGTGCAGGACTGACCATGATCCAAGGAATATAGCTAGATACTCAAGACAGATCTCAGCTGGAGAAGAGCCCAAGGTCACCCAGAAGGCCAGTAGCAGAATGGACCTCATATCCCAGGCCTCTCGTACCCCAAGCCAGGACCTGGACCACTGCACTGCCCACATCCACCCTGCACAAGCCTCTGACATCACTAATAAAGGGGCCATTTTGATAAAAGTTCTTCCCTCCAAGGAGGGGAGCACTTGCCAATGGGGTTTTTGTCTTGGCTGCATTGCACCGATGTCGAATACCTTTATAAAACCTCCACCCTTCCTTCAAGGGGTAGAAAGACCCCTCACATCCTCGCCGGGCAGGTGACGCAGCCCAGCGAGCATGCCCCTTGCCCCCATAGCCGGGGTCTTCGATGGGCAGCGTCGCAGGACCCGTGGCAAGAAGGCGGGAGCGTGGCCGCAGGGCTCTGTGGATGTGTTGGCGGTGGGTTTTCCCCCTGGTGTGAGAGCGCTGCTGCTTCAAACTGGGCTGGCACGCAAGGCAGCATAGTTAGTTGTTATTAATGATCCTTCTGGCTCTTGTCTGATCCCAGAGAGACATTCCGGCTTTAATAAGCTGCAGCTGGAGCAAGGTTTCCGGGCCTGCAGCGGAGGGGGGAAGAGCACAGGGGTGGGGCGGTGGAGCGGAGGCCCAGCGCCTGCCCGTGTCCAACTTCGGGCTTCGATTTCCCCGGAGGGGAGCTGCTTCGAGGGAGGAGGGCGGGAGGCTCGCACCTCCGCAGAGACGGGAAGTGTTCCAAGCTGTCCCGTCGCCTCCTCCTTCCGCACCTCCACGCGGCGGGGGGGAAGCACCCCCGGGAGCCTCGCGGGCTGATGAAAGCCTGCTTTCAGTCGTGGAAAAGGAGGCTGGGGTGGTGGCGGGGGGGAGAGAAGAGGAAACTCCCTTGCCCCCCGAGAGAAGGGAAGCCATGGCTTGGTTGCCTCGCTCCCAAGCAGCAACAAAAAGCATCGCGCCTCTGATGCGTTCCCCTGCTGTCAGGTTGCGCGGGGCGTGCGGAGGCCGGAGCGGCGACCTTGACAAGGAACCGTGGCTGCCTTCCAGGAGCCAGGGAGTTAGAAAAGCACCTTCTTTTCAGTGTGTACACAAGGCGCGGGGGCTGACACGCCGACCTCAGGCCTTGGCGGCTGACCAGCCGGCTCCGCCACTTGGCAGGGAGAGCGTGAGAAACCAGGGGGCGACACCCAAGTGTCATCACAGCTGCAAAAACTGCTGAGCAGAAAAGCCTAATTACAAAAATATGCGCCCCGAGGCTTTTCCGTGATGCAAACGGAGCCGCGTTGCCCCTCGCCTGCCAAAAGGGCAGCGCGAGCTCGGCTCTGCTATGCAGTGTGGGATTTTTAACTAGTCTGGGAGGGTCAGCGGAGACAAGGCCTCCATAAAGCAGGGTTGTCATCGCCGAGTGTGGCAGATCTGCGAGATGAAGGAGGGACATAACACACCCTATTAAAATTAACAATGCCCTTTTTCTTCCTCTTTTTATTCTTCCCCCCCCACACACTCCCATTCCTTCCCTCCCTCCCATTCTGGCCAAGAGCGATTTACAAAGCGGCTTCACAAAACGCTAAGGCGCTTTCCATGCAGCCAAACGCCAGCCTGCCCTCACATGGCCACACTCAATGGAGGATGCTGCTAAGCCGGGACGTTCGCAAGGAAGCTCTCGGGTTGGGATCGCACATAAAAACACCAGCTGCACGGTGACCCCACTCTGAGCCTGTTCCCTTTGCTTTCATACCGGTTTGGCACCAGCAGGCCGCTCCGCTATGCCGGTTGGTAACGGAGCGAAGAGTCATGTCCACGCATTGAGGGATGTCCACAAGATCATGCATTAGGAAACCTAAGGGAAAGTGTCTGCTAAGAAAGGCACCGTTCTGGCCCAGATAAACCACGCAGCTAACTTAGTATGGTCACTCCGGTGGCAGCGGAGGGGACTCCGGCATACGCGTGGCGGCTCATTGAAGAGTTTGTTGAGCAGGTGAGGAGGCTATAAGGAGTTTGGGCCGTAAAGCAGCTTCCCTACTTAGCAACTGTGCTCTTGAGTGGCCTTAACTTCAAAGAAGCACAGGGTTTTGCTTGGGTACAATACAAAATATCTGTTTTCATGCCCTGTGTTTGTACTATTTCCTTTTTTTTTTTTTGATTTAACCAGCCAGTCATGAAGATGCCATAAATCTGCAAGTTGCAGCCTTCTGCTGGTGCGGCATTCCCAGATGCACACGTTATTTCAATTAAAACCCAGCTGCCTGCTCAGGGGGTCGGTAAACGTACTCCCCACCCACCACCACGGCTGAACACAGCGTGCTTAAAAAATAAATAAGATTCGTGCTCCCCGCTCCCCGAATCCTGCCTCTGTTTCTCCTCATTTTCCTCAATTAAGTCCTATTAAAAACAACCCAGTGAAGCTGACAGCAGCCACTTCCTTTAGGCAACCAGCTGTTTGCCAGGCAAGGGATCTCAAGGCAGGCAAGGTATTCGCTGCAAACCTCATTTTGGTGCATTTTCCCCCCTGTTCAAATCCGCGTGCTGGGGATGAGGAGCCGGACGGCCTTGCAACCCATAGCAGTCTCTATCTACAGCCTGAAATAGCAGATCTCCCCACACCTTGTCTAGGGAGGAGACGGGCTGACTCTCCATGCTCGCTTCTGTCCTTGGCCCCCCTTGTGAGATTCGTTCTATTGACGCTAATTCGGACGGGCCGAAGCAGCCGTTTTCAACGTGCAGATGTGTCTGCTCTGAAACCCTTTCTCCAGAACTCGTCACCACGCTCAGCTTTGTGACTAGAGAGGTGAGGCCCTGTTATCCCCTGCCCAGGCTCGCAAGACATCCCGTTCCTCCTGAGTGAACATCCACACCGCCCAGCTCCTTCCCTGCGTACCAAACACGCCATGCCCTGCTGGCCTCCCATAAAAGCTCTGGCAAGGCAGGGTCAGACAGGTGTGTTTGCGTCTTGTCTCGACGCTGGCCAAGAGGGAACAAATTCCAGCCATAAAAGTGCAGCAGTGCTGGCGGCACAAAAGGACAACTCAAGGCACAGGACATGAGTCACCTGTTTGGAGCTTTCCTAAGGAAACGGCTCCCGCTCGTATCCCGGCGCAGGGGGATGCAGGCAGCGGGTGGGGATGCCGGCGAGACACCGCAACTTCTTCGCCAGCAGGCAATGCTGCCTGATATCCACCCCCCTCCCAGGATCTGACCGCTGCAGAGCCACTCATTAGCACATCTCCATTTCACTTATCAGTGCCCCTGTCATTGTGCTAGCAGCTCCATCTGCAATGCAGCCCCTCTGCCAGGCGGGGGGGAGCAGGCGGAGGGCGGGGAGAATGATAAGACCCATTGGAAAGGAAACTGGTCAAGGTAGGCAAAGTTCTCCCCCAGTTCATTTGGATTTTGGGGTTTTTTGTAAAGACCTGGTTTCTCTCCACGGAGACGTCTTCCTACTCAGCAGATCTGGAGTTTGGGGGCATTCACAGCTTCATTGCCTAGGGACAGTAAGGAAGACAGGTTTGCATTGCTTTTCCCTCCTGTTAGCCTTGCCAAGCGGTAAAGGATCAGAGTGTGAGTGGAGAGAAGGAAGGAGCCCAGTCCTTCTTGGGCACTATCAATGGCTTTGCTTGTTAAGTTTGAAGTTGCTCTGCCAATGGCAGCCCACAGGAGCCTTGGAGGGCAGACAGTGTCCCCCTCACCTACCTGATGGGTTGGGTCCCAGTGCCCAGGCTGAGTTGGCCATGCCATCGGTCCCCCTGCCTTTGCCAAAGTCACATGCATATGTGATGTGGGGCTAAGGGAGGGCGTGAATGGTGGGGAGCCCCAGGAGCCATCTTGCAGAGCACACCCACCCTGCAAGGCACCGGGGAGGCTCTTGTAGCATCCTCCAGTCACAGGACAGGGGGACCGTGACGCCTGCCCCCTTTGCTCCTCCAACCCACAGTACCCAAGCATGGGAACTTAGAGCACGGGGAGGTACCTAGTGACCATTTTGGCCATCCCTGCTCCAGCTGGGCCTCCTGTTCCAGCGACCGGGGGCAGCAACAGTGGGAAAATAACGAGGGATTAAAAAAGAAAAGAAAAAAACCCTCTAGAGCAGATACAGCCTTGGCCTCTTGCTCACCTCTAAGTCTCCCCCCCTGACTTCAAAAGAGCCCCTCTGAGCCTTGATGCTGTGGCTGACTGATCCAGAGACACAGGCTGAGATTTCCTGGCTCTCACCTTTCCCCTGCCCTCCCCATTTCTAGGGGGGTGCACGATGCAAACTAAACACCAGCCTGGCTGGGTGATCTCACTGCACTGCTAAGCTTTGGCTCTATCCCAGCTCCCTCCATGCAGCTGGCACAGCCCCCGGGCTGACTGGGGAAGCACCCCTCTGCCCACCTATGGGTAGAGGTGGGCCTGATTTAAGATGCTAAGGGAAAGTGAGAAAACTTGGGGGCTGGACCCTAACACGAGGTCGCGCTTGGGGCTCTAAGGTGGGCCGGAGAAGCGTACACAAACCTCGAGCCCCCTGATGCTCATCCTGCACCCTGTGCGGACTTATTCAGCCTCCCGAAAGCCAGATGCGCTGTTTCAGAGGCTCTGTTCATCTCTGGCTCGGTCCTTCTGTCTCCACCTGTATATCTCAGGGGTGCCGAGGTTTATAGGGCTGTTTACATTCTGGTCTGCGCGGAGCAGCGCACGCCTTGGGCTTGTAAAACATCTGCCCAATTCTCTGAGGCTCAAGGCAAAGCGCTTCCTCCCCTTCCAGCTCCTTCCTGTGCTGGCTTGGCCCCCGTTAGCACACTGGGAATTCATTATTGCATGCTCCGTGCCTGACTGCCCAGCCACCATCCCAGCCTGGCTGCAGAAGCAGTGAGTAATGAATCAGCGCAGCTCTAGCCGAGCTGAAAGAGGAACTGGGCGGCTTGCAAGTCCTCTGGCAGGGAAGGGAGCCAGGCGGGGAGAAGTAGGAGCGAGCGCCAGTCACATAATGACCACTTTCTTTGTGCGGTGGGCTGTCTGCTTCGTGCCTGGGAAAGGCGAGCCAGGCACGCAGCCCTGTGCAGCCACCCACGCAGCCCGGGATGCTGAGCCGCTGTCGTGTGTCAATGGAGCACATCATCAACCTCCATCCTCGCTCCTCCCCCTCCGCCTCCCTTGCTCCGTGCCCTGCTTCCCTTTAATCACTGTCACTCCCTCGCTCGCTCCGCGCCCGCTCTGTGGCACGCACCGGCTATGTGCTGGAGTCCCCTTCGCTGCTCAGGGCCTTCCAGCCTCAAATCTGGGCTGCAGGCCAGTGCCCCCAGCCTGCACACAGACGTGCACGCACGCACACACACATGCGTGCACACAGAGGCAGATCCCTAGCCAAACCAACCCTGTTCGCCCTGCATGTCTCCTGCAGATCTGATGCACAGGGATCCCCGCTCTCCCAAAGTCTAGTTAACCCCCCCGCACACTTTCTTCCTTTGCTCCTCTCTCTCCCGGCGTGATTTCTCTCTCTCTGCTACGCTGACTTGATCTGCATGTCTTTCCCTGTTGACAGCCTCCTCCTTCCCTCTCTCAGCTCCGTGGGAACCCTGCAGTCCCTAACCCCATGGCCATCCTCTTGCCAAAACAGAGGAGGGGCCTGTCTGGGCCAAACTAATAATAAGCCACTGAGCCCTGTCTCCTACCTTGACCAGTGGCCATCACCGGGCGCAGGGCACCCTCCTCCTAGTACCAACCTCCAGCAGTGTAACCTGCCATTCGGGAAGGCATCTCCCCAGCCTTGGACAGTTACCACTTGGCTTCTGCCCCAAAGCCCGACGGCTTTATCCTGCTTCCTGTGGCTGCTTCCTGGTTATATCCATACAAATGCCTCATCCTGGGAATTGCATTATCAATATGTAATCTGCCTGTTGTCGCATCCCAGGCAGCGGACCAGCACTGAACAGCCTCAATGAGAACTAGAGCCGATTAAATGCATCCCTGTGAGTGAAGCCCGTTTCACAAGGCCCAACCCTCTCCCACCAAGGGCCTGGGCCTTTTGAAAGCAGATTTAGGAGCCAGGTTGTCCGCAGTGTCCACTCGTCATTTGAAGCCCCCTGCTCAAGATGCCACAGGGCAGGAGTTTGCAAACAAACACCCAGACCACTGGCTGACTCCTTGATGTCGTGAGCACTTTTGGAAAATCAGGCCCATGGGCACCCAGCAGACAAATGCGCTGCTCTGAAAACACAGGCCCCTGGTCTTGCCCTGCCGGCGGGGGCCTGCTCACACAGGGCCGGTTGCAGGATTGAGGCCTCTACCGGCTGTGATTGATGGTGTGTTGCAGTTGCACTCTGGAGAGGTCAAAGCAAGCATCTCCCTTTAATGGTCATCTAACCTCCCCTGCCCCACAAAAAGACACTGCCCAGCCCTCCGTGTCAGCAGGTGTGTTACAATAAAAATGACAACCGATTAAACAAACGGCTTTTTAAAAAGCAAATAAACCAGCCCCAGAGACAGAGCCGGGCTCTCGCGGCAGAGATTCCTGCCCGTAATCCAGAGATCCTGCCGCTTGGACACATTAAACCAAAAGCAAATGGAGTCAAAGACCCTTGGCAAACAGAGCTCTTTCCACTTGCTTAGATGTTGTCCCCATGGGAAAAGGAAAGCTCTCGGTTCTTTTTTCTCTCCTTTTCTTTCTCCCTATCCCTCCTTTTCTTTTCTGAAGTTAAGCCCTTGAAGTGAATGCATTAGCCAGTATCCCGGAAACCCGACTCATTTTCTGACAGCATGAGTTCCCTTTTTAAATACAGATACAAGACAGATTTTTCTTTTCCCAAGGACAAGTGAAATGTCCCTCTCTCCATTTCTGTGTATTTCCCATTGTTGCACATTGAAGCCTTTAGTACAATTGTTTCCAGTGGGTTTCTCATAGCTCTAAGTGCAGCCAGCCAGTGTACACTGCCCCATGACTATGCCAGCCTTTCCCCCCACCCAAAGTTTGCAAAGCGTGGCACGTGGAAAGGAGGGAGGCAAAGTGGGGGTAGCACAATTAGTTTGGGAGTTGCAAGCAGTTTCTATCCGCATCCAAGCGTAAGAATCAAATTTGAGATAAACGCAGGGGCGAGAAAGAAACACCTCCTCTAAGAGAAAGGAGCCCGAGCTCTACGTCGTGGGGGCCCGCAGACAGCAGCCCTTTTATTTGTTCCTTGTTAGAGCAGGTCCTTGGAAGTTGCAAGTCCTGGGTTTTATTTCCAGCTCGGTCTCTGACTTGCTGTGTGGCCTCGAATAAAACACTTATAACCTCTCTGTTTACCAGGCACCTAACTGCATATTATAATTCCTGCCTCCCGGGGGTGTTGCACGGTTTGTTTTTTCGAATGCTTTGGGCTCCTAAAAGATTCGTAGTGGCACAAAGTCACCTGAAAATCCCCGAATCTGGTACGTGCCATCTCGTGGAGGCCAGCCTGTTCTGGCCTATTCTGCTGAACTGGCTGCCCGCTTTTTTGTTTCAATGATTTTGCATTACTTAATCCATTTTAATTACCTTTGCCTGATTGCTTTTGCCCTTTGTTTGAAACGCAGCAAATTCCTAATTACCTCGCCGGGCTTTCCCCTCAGCGGCTGTCGTGACCGGCTTGTGGCAGCACTGCGGATTTTCTCCGTCTGGCTCGCCGAGGCGCCCGTTGGCTCGCGGACGGGAACGCACGCTGGAACCTGATGCCGGGGCTTGTTTGTTTGTTTGCTTTTCTGGAGCAGGGACTTAAGTGGGGTTTTACAGTTTCTCCAGGAAAAGAGGGGCCACCCATTTTGCGGTCTGCTCTCTGCGAACGGACAATTTGAGGCTTGAAAGTAAACCCATGATTCTAGCTGTCTCCTGTTATAAATCAGCGGTTCCCGTGCTGTTTTCGGGGGCAGCTG